>NW_024609660.1:157500-262500 GCF_018296145.1 Oncorhynchus tshawytscha
CCTGTGTTACACCATTACCCCCCTCCAGGTACGTCCCTGTGTTACACCATTACCCCCCTCCCTCCAGGTACGTCCCTGTGTTACACCATTACACCACCCCCCTCCAGGTACGTCCCTGTGTTACACCATTACCCCCCTCCAGGTACGTCCCTGTGTTACACCATTACCCCCCTCCAGGTACGTCCCTGTGTTACACCATTACCCCCCTCCAGGTACGTCTCTGTGTTACACCATTACCCCCTCCTCCAGGTACGTCCCTGTGTTACACCATTACCCCCCCCCAGGTACGTCCCTGTGTTACACCATTACCCCCCCCTCCTCCTGGTATGTCCCTGTGTTACACCATTACCCCCTCCAGGTATGTCCCTGTGTTACACCATTACCCCCCCCTCCAGGTACGTCCCTGTGTTACACCATTACCCCCTCCAGGTACGTCTCTGTGTTACACCATTACCCCCCTCCAGGTACGTCCCTGTGTTACACCATTCCCCCCTCCAGGTACGTCCCTGTGTTACACCATTACCCCCCCTCCAGGTACGTCTCTGTGTTACACCATTACCCCCCTCCAGGTACGTCTCTGTGTTACACCATTACCCCCCCCTCCAGGTACGTCTCTGTGTTACACCATTACCCCCTCCAGGTACGTCCCTGTGTTACACCATTACCCCCCTCCACGTCTCTGTGTTACACCATTACCCCCCTCCAGGTACGTCTCTGTGTTACACCATTACCCCCCTCCAGGTACGTCCCTGTGTTACACCATTACCCCCCCCTCCAGGTACGTCCCTGTGTTACACCATTACCCCCCTCCAGGTACGTCTCTGTGTTACACCATTACCCCCCTCCAGGTACGTCCCCGTGTTACACCATTCCCCCCTCCAGGTACGTCCCTGTGTTACACCATTACCCCCTCCAGGTACGTCCCTGTGTTACACCATTACCCCCCTCCAGGTACGTCTCTGTGTTACACCATTACCCCCCTCCAGGTACGTCTCTGTGTTACACCATTACCCCCTCCAGGTACGTCCCTGTGTTACACCATTACCCCCCCTCCAGGTACGTCTCTGTGTTACACCATTACCCCCCTCCAGGTACGTCTCTGTGTTACACCATTACCCCCCTCCAGGTACGTCCCTGTGTTACACCATTACCCCCCCCTCCAGGTACGTCTCTGTGTTACACCATTTCCCCCCTCCAGGTACGTCTCTGTGTTACACCATTACCCCCCTCCAGGTATGTCCCTGTGTTACACCATTACCCCCCTCCAGGTACGTCCCTGTGTTACACCATTACCCCCCCTCCAGGTACGTCTCTGTGTTACACCATACCCCCCTCCAGGTACGTCTCTGTGTTCCACCATTATCCCCCCTCCAGGTACGTCCCTGTGTTACACCATTACTCCCCCTCCAGGTACGTCCCTGTGTTACACCATGAAATGAGATGTGTCACGGTTTTATGTAGCCAGGAAGTCATTAAGAGTGTTGTTGTCACGGCTTTAGACGGGGGGGGCCATGTACTTAAAACACCGACTGTTTGTCTCACATGCCTCACTCCGACCCAGGAGCACATTTTAACAGCGTCATTACAGTTGACGTTAAAAGCCGTTCCGAACTCGGAGTGTAATTGCTGGTATGAATCATATTAAACGAGGTATATGAATCATATTAAATGAGATATATGAATCATATTAATGTGATTCATATATCTTGTTTAATATGATGTTGTGTGATTATTGATTCATAGTCATAAACCAACATGCGCTAGTTGGATTATGTAGTTTAAAAAACATTATTAATCAATTCATTAAATTACTAAATGTTGATTTAAAACAGAGAAACACTGTACAAGGTACAAGCCTACAACAGTGTGGATGGATGGTTTCAAGTACAAGAACATTAAAACAAACCAAATAATATTTATAACTTCCTAACCAGCGTTAGTTCATTTGTATTCAGCTGGCCTCGACAACGCTGCTAATTTAGAAACCTTTGTTCTTGGACAATGGACCGGGTGATTATCAGGGTGTGTTCTAAAAGACCCTCTATTTCCTGTTCAGCGCACTACTTTTCACCAGGACCCATAGGTCTAAAGTAGTGCACTATTTAGGGGATATGGTGCCATTTGGGAGATAGGATTCATCCCAACATTGCCAAACAACCAAGCCTGCAGCTTCCTCTCGTCTGAACAAATGGAACAATTATCATATCTGATTATGACAGGGACATGCAGCAATAGATCAACATTACATTATGTAAATCGTGATGTCTTCTTTTGGGTTTGGTTACAGTCATTTTTTTGTTGGCCTGCATTTAGTGCAAGGGCTTGTTGTGCATCAGCCAATAGTGTACGTTGTTTCCAATCCACTTCCTGTTCTAGTGGCATCAGTCACGTAACCACTCGTCATTTCAAAACAGACTAATGGACGTCTGCATGAATCAGGAGAATTATCATCTTATTTTCTGGGGAAGATGAGCACTTTCATTTATTAGTCATTGGCTCTCATAATGGGAAACAATCTCTCAATCCGACCCTCTAGGCACTGATGCTGGGATCTGATCTGGAGAAGCAACATTTACCAGGGAAGGTCAAAAGCCACTTTAATCTGATCAATCACTCTTTTCCCCCCAAAATGTTTTAATATATATCTGGGGAGTAACGATGGGGTGAGGAGGGATGCTGGGGGTGAGGAGGGATGCTGGGGATGAGGAGGGATGGATGCTGGGGGTGAGGAGGAATGCGGGGGATGAGGAGGGATGCGGGGGGGGATGAGGAGGGATGCGGGGGGTGAGGGAGGGATGGGGGGAGGATGCGGGGGATGAAGAGGGATGCGGGGGGGTGAGGAGGGATGCAGAGGTGAAGGGAATGCAGGGATGAGGAGGGATGCAGGGGGGGGGGGAGGAGGAGGGATGCGGAGGTGAAGAGGAATGCGGGGGGGTGAGGAGGGATGCAGGGGGGGGTGAAGAGGGATGCGGGGGGGTTGAGGAGGGATGCTGGGGGTGAGGAGGGATGCGGAGGGGGGTGAACAGGGATGCGGGGGTTAGTCTAGGCTGTAATACCTGTGATATATGGTGTTTGTTCGGATGTATTTGTGATGTATCTCAGTTTGATGGTAGTGTTTCTGAAGCCAGTCCCACCACACGCTGAGCCATCTCTGATGAAACCCTTTCTGAAGGAGGACCGGATCAATAATATACACACTGTCTGTCTCGCTCAGTACTGAGCCCTCTGTCTAAGATTGCTCTCTCTTCTCTTTCTCTCCTTCACTCTGTTTCTCTCTCTCTCTTTTCTCTCTCCTCTCTCTGTATTCTCTCTCTCTCTCCTCTCTCTGTTTCTCTCTCTCCTCTATCTCTCTGTTTCTCTTTTCTCTCTCTCTCCTCTCTCTGTTTCTCTCTCTCCTTCTCTATCTATCTCCTTTTCGTTTCTCCTCTCTCTTCTCTTTCTCTCCTTCACTCTGTTTCTCTCTCTCTCTGTTTCTCTCTTTCTCTCTCTCTCCTCTCTCTGTTTCTCTCTTCTCTTTCTCCTCTCTCTCTCTCTCTTTCTCTCTCTCTCTCTCTCTCTCTCCTCCTCTCTCTGTTTCTCTCTTCTCTCTCTCTCTCTCTCTCTGTCTTCTCTCTCTCTCTCTCTCTCTCCTCCTCTCTGTTTCTCTCTTCTCTCTCTCTCCTCTCTCTGTTTCTCTCTCTCTCTCTCCTCCTCTCTGTTTCTCTCTCTCTGTTTCTCTCTCTCTCTCTCTACTCCTCTCTCTGTTTCTCTCTCTCCTCTCTGTTTCTCTCTCTCCTCTCTCTGTTTCTTTTCTCTCCCTCTCTCTGTTTCCCTCTTTATTTATATCTCCATGACAACAGACTTAGTTACCCTCCATACAACATCTATCAGATCATTCATCTGTGTCTCTTCTCTTCTCTCCTCCAGTGCAGACGAGAGGTTTGACGCTACCTTCCACACCAACGTCCTGGTCAACTCCTCTGGGTCCTGCCAGTACATTCCACCAGGTGGGTAACCAGGTCACGTCTAGCCCTGTTCAGTTCCAGGGGTTACTGGGTCGACACCTATGCTTTGAGGAGGGTCGCTTTAACCCAATGCTCTCTGCTACTGTATGACAAGCGGTACCGGAGTCTAGAACCAAAATGCTCCTGAACAGGTTCTACCCCCAAGCCATAAAACTGCTGAACAACTAATCACAACTAATCAAATGGCCACCAGACTATTACATTTCCCCCCCTCCATTTGTTTTTACACTGCTGCTACTCGCTGTTTATTATCTATGTGTAGTCCCATCCCCCACTTTACCCCTCTACATACATGGACAAATGACCTCGACTAACCTTTACCCCTCTACCTACATGGACAAATGACCTCGACTAACCTTTACCCCTCTACCTACATGGACAAATGACCTCGACTAACCTTTACCCTCTACCTACATGGACAAATGACCTCGACTAACCTTTACCGCTCTACCTACATGGACAAATGACCTCGACTAACCTTTACCCCTCTACCTACATGGACAAATGACCTCGACTAACCTTTACCCTCTACCTACATGGACAAATGACCTCGAATAACCTTTTTACCCCCTCTACCTACATGGACAAATGACCTCGACTAACCTTTACCCCTCTACCTACATGGACAAATGACCTCGACTAACCTTTACCCCTACCTAAATGGACAAATGACCTCGACTAACCTTTACCTCTACCTACAAGGACAAATGACCTCGACTAACCTTTACCCCTCTACCTACATGGACAAATGACCTCGACTAACCTTTACCCTACCTACATGGACAAAAATGACCTCGACTAACCTTTACCCCTCTACCTACATGGACAAATGACGATTAACCTTTACCCCTCTACCGACATAACCTTTACCCCTCTACCTACATGGACAAATGACCTCGACTAACCTTTACCCCCTACCTACATGGACAAATGACCTCGACTAACCTTTACCCCCTACCTACATGGACAAATGACCTCGACTAACCTTTACCCCTCTACCTACATGGACAAATGACCTCGACTAACCTTTATATTTTCCCCTCTACCTACATGGACAAATGACCTCGACTAACCTTTACCCCTCTACCTACATGGACAAATGACCTCGACTAACCTTTACCCCTCTCCCTACATGGACAAATGACCTCGACTAACCTCTACCTACTTGGACAAATGACCTCGACTAACCTTTAACCCACACATTGACCCCTGTATGTAGTCTCATTATTGTTACTTTTTAATAATTGTTTTACTTGAGTTTATTTGGTAAATATTTTCTTAACTCTTTCTTGAACTGCATTGTTGGTTAAGGGCTTGTAGGGAAGCATTTAACTGTCAGGTTGGTTAAGGGCTTGTAGGGAAGCATTTAACTGTCAGGTTGGTTAAGGGCTTGTAGGGAAGCATTTAACTGTAAGGTTGGTTAAGGGCTTGTAGGGAAGCATTTAACTGTCAGGTTGGTTAAGGGCTTGTAGGGAAGCATTTAACTGTCAGGTTGGTTAAGGGCTTGTAGGGAAGCATTTAACTGTCAGGTTGGTTAAGGGCTTGTAGGGAAGCATTTAACTGTCAGGTTGGTTAAGGGCTTGTAGGGAAGCATTTAACTGTCAGGTTGGTTAAGGGCTTGTAGGGAAGCATTTAACTGTCAGGTTGGTTAAGGGCTTGTAGGGAAGCATTTAACTGTAAGGTTGGTTCCGGGCTTGTATTTAGGGAGACTCATCATGTTTACTGTTCAGCCTCAAGCTCATTTGACCATAACGCAACAGTTTGATTTGAAGCTCATTGTTTACTATTTCGACAGAAATGACAAGAAATCATCAAATGAAATGAAATAAATCATCTCTCTCTCATCATCTCATCATCATCTCCTAGCCTTTTGTTAACAACACTGTCATCTCAGATTTTCAAAATCTCCTCTCCTTTTCATCCATAGCAAAACAAGCATTTGTGTAACAGTATTGATAGCTAGCCTAGCATTCCCTCTCCTCTAGCATTCTCCTCTCCAACATTTCCTCTCCTTCCCCCAGGTATCCTGAAGAGTACATGCTATATTGATGTTCGCTGGTTCCCCTTCGACGTCCAGAAGTGTGATCTGAAGTTTGGCTCGTGGACCTACAACGGCTGGCTGCTGGACCTCCAGATCCTGGACGTAGACATCTCCTCATACATCCCCAACGGAGAGTGGGATCTCGTGGGTAAGAGACTGAAGGAGTGTCTCCCTGGAACTCTCTGGAGGAAATGAGCTTCACTTTTTATTTTAATTTTACAGCAGAGTCAGTGGTACGGTCGTCAACACTCCTCCTGGTGAGCTACTGGGAGTGCAGGCTTTTGTTCCAGACCTGTCCACCACTAAGCAGACTGCATCGCGCTAGTCAAATCAAATCAATCTTTATTTATACTGCACATTCCATACAATGTGGATTACACATTCTGTGCTTACAGTAGATCTCTGACAGAATGCAGCCCTGTTTTAGGAGGTGTCTGTATCCCATGTCTCTCTGATCCTGAGTGTTCTGGCCCCTGGGCTAGATAGACAATTATTGAGCCCGGTGTTACGCCTCTTATCCTGCTGCCTGAATTATTCTGTTTCAGTTCCTGGTCCCCTGGGCTAGACAGCCAATCAATGTCCAGCTCATACACCCAGTACGCAGCTGGCTGTATGTAACCAGGGGGTGTGAGGTGACAGCTGGCCCAGGAAAGGCTCACTAGATTGGGGCACAGCCAGGCAGGCTCAGCTCCAGAAACAGCCCTGGTGCCTCTGCCAGAAAAGGTGCAATCCTGGGGCTCTGTTTAGAGTTTAGCGATAGGACCCTTGGTTACGGTCCTATACACACACATGTATGGACACAGACACACACACACACGGTTTTCAGATGCTAGGTTTTCATCCGCTAAAAGAACAATACTTCATTTGGAGTGATGAGTCTGAAATCCTCAAACTCACTAACCAATCAGTGCTCTGCTAGATGTCCTACAATGATTAAAGCCCATCAGAGTGATTGAACCATTTAAATTTCTCCTTGACATACACACACACCCCCCACACACACACACACACCCCCACACACACACACACCCCCTACACACACACACAGACCATTGTGCAATATTAATGCGTGGGAATTAGATGTACATTATGGAGAGTGAGGCAGGAGACACTACAGAATCCACACACGGAGGACAAGGTGCATGTGGAGATTCATCAACATTAATCTGATTTTTAGTGTGGGGTCATTTGGAAAAGGGGACGTTTTCAGACAGTTTATGAAGGTAATTTTTGCCTCAAGCATACCTTGTCACGCTGTCTTTCAGTTTGACCTTATCAGGAAGTTGTGTGATATGAAGTCTAAATGCCAGACTGCAGAATGCTGGAAATCGGGGATTCATCTTAAATCTGATGGAGTTGTTCATATGTTATGTAATCGTTATGGCCCCCCTCCCCCTCCTCCTCCCAGGTGTCCCAGTGAAGCGTAAAGAGCTGTATTATGACTGCTGTAAGGAGCCCTAACCCCCCCCCCCCCTCCTCCCAGGTGTCCCAGTGAAGCGTAACGAGCTGTATTATGACTGCTGTAAGGAGCCCTAACCCCCCCCCCTCTCCTCCCAGGTGTCCCAGTGAAGCGTAATGAGCTGTATTATGACTGCTGTAAGGAGCCCTAACCCCCCCCCCCCCCCTCTCCTCCCAGGTGTCCCAGTGAAGCGTAATGAGCTGTATTATGACTGCTGTAAGGAGCCCTAACCCCCCCCCTCTCCTCCCAGGTGTCCCAGTGAAGCGTAATGAGCTGTATTATGACTGCTGTAAGGAGCCCTAACCCCCCCCTCTCCTCCCAGGTGTCCCAGTGAAGCGTAATGAGCTGTATTATGACTGCTGTAAGGAGCCCTACCCTGACGTCACCTTTACTGTCACCATGAGGAGGAGAACGCTGTACTACGGTCTCAACCTGCTCATCCCCTGTGTCCTCATCTCTGGCCTGGCCCTGCTGGTCTTCCTGCTGCCTGCAGACTCTGGAGAGAAGATCTCCCTGGGTGAGAGGAGGGGTCCACACACAGGACAGGAATGTACACAGGCAGAGACACACAGAGACACGCAGAGAGACACACACGCAGAGACACACGCAGAGACACACGCAGAGACACACAGAGACACCTCATTCTGTGAGGACACTGTGGGCGCATGGTACACTAATCCGTTTTCCTTCCTTTATGCTAATTCTGATATTATACTATGAATAAGGCTTTATGCCGACCAGTATTCTAATAAGGCTTTATGCCGACCAGTATTCTAATAAGGCCAACCAGTATTCTAATAAGGCTTTATGCCGACCAGTATTCTAATAAGGCTTTATGCCAACCAGTATTCTAATAAGGCTTTATGCCGACCAGTATTCTAATAAGGCTTTATGCCGACCAGTATTCTAATAAGGCCGACCAGTATTCTAATAAGGCTTTATGGTTGAAAGAAATGAAAGCTATAATTGTGCCTGACTGAGTGTCTGACTAACTGACCTCACCATATCTTGGTTGAAAGACATGAAAGCTGTGATTCCTCTGAGAGTAGAGGTGGGCTGTATCTGTTCTTTATGTTCTCCTCTCTATGTCCCTTATCACTCTCTACCCCCATCCATCTCTCCCTCTCTACCCCCATCCATCCTGGCCCTCTGGTCTTCCCCCCACCCATCTCCTCTGAGAGGAGGGGTCCCCCAGGACAGGAATCTCCCTCTCTACCCCCATCCATCTCTCCCTCTCTACCCCATCCATCTCTCTTTTATGCTAATTCTGATATTATAGCTATGATTCCTCTCTACACCCACCCATCTCTAAGGCTTTCTGCCCCCATCCATCTAATAAGGCCAACCAGTATTCTAATAACCCTTTCTCCCTCTCTAACCCCATCCATCTCTGCCTGACTCTACCCCCATCCATCTCTCTGAAAGACATCTACCCCCTCCATCCATCTCTTTATGTTCTCCTCTCTATGTCCCTTATCCCTCTCTACCCCCCCATCCATCTCTCCCTCTCTACCCCCATCCATCTCTCCCTCTCTACCCCCATCCATTCTCCCTCTCTACCCCCACCCATCTCTCCCTCTCTACCCCCATCCATCTCTCCCTCTCTACCCCCATCCATCTCTCCCTCTCTACCCCCAACCCATCTCTCCCTCTCTACCAAAACCCATCTCTCCCTCTCTACCTCCACCCTTCTCTCTCTCTCTACTCCAACCCCCCCTCCCTCTCTACCTCCACCGTTCTCTCTCTCTCTACTCCAACCCCCCCTCCCTCTCTACCTCCACCCATCTCTCACTCTCTACCCCCACCCTTCTCTCCCTCTCTACCCCCACCCATCTCTCCCTCTCTACCCCCATCCATCTCTCCCTCTCTACCCCCATCCATCTCTCCCTCTCTACCCCAACCCATCTCTCCCTCTCTACCAAAACCCATCTCTCCCTCTCTACCTCCACCCTCTCTCTCTCTCTCTACTCCAACCCCCTCCCTCTCTACCTCCACTGTTCTCTCTCTCTCTACTCCAACCCCCCCTCCCTCTGTACTCCAACCCCCTCCCTCTGTACTCCAACCCCCCTCCCAAAATAAACTCAACATGCAACAATTTCAAAGATTTGACTGAGTTACAGTTCATATGAGGAAATCAGTCAATTGAAATTCATTAGGCCCTTATCTAAGGATTCCACATGCCTGGAATACAGATATGCATCTGTTGGTCACAGGTACCTTTAAAAAACAAAGTAGGGGTGTGGATCAGTATCTGGTGGGACCACCATTTGCAGTGCAACACCGTTACTGTAATTTAATTATTCCAATGTGTTTTCATTATTTGAATTCCCTTAATGTATTTTATGAGAATTTGTAAGATTCTTGTTTGCATAAAATAGACAGAGACCAGTCTTATCAATAATAGATAAAAGTATTTATTCTCGGAGCGCGCTGCCACGTTACCACGAGCAACAGTTTATATACAATAACATGACGTCATTTCATTGCTTCTAGAATGAATCTCCTCCTCTCGACCGAGACAAAGGAACTTCAAAAGTTCATTCAAAGTTCATTCTGACCCCCCCAGCACATACACAGGACACACAACACAACTGAATTAACTTTTGACCCCTCACCATTATCGATCACCACTTAGCTGACAGTTCTAGTTAACAGAAAACCTAGGAATGCACTCACTGTCTTATTTAAAACACCCCAGAGCTCAGTTTCGTCAGTTCAATCATAGTTTAAAGACCTTTTCTGCTTACTTAAAAACCCTCTCTCCTAATCTCCTCCAACCTGGCTGGAATGGTATTTATTTAATGTAATTACCCGGTTTCAGGCTCCACAATCCCTTGTTATGAACTCATATTGTTAATCAGATATAATAAAACAGAGTATAAGTTTACTTAGCTACAGTTCTATTTAAAATGAGGATATTGTTTATTCATAATATTCCTAACACCCTCTCTACCTCTACCCTTCTCTCCCTCTACCCCCACCCATCTCTCCCTCTCTACCCCCTCCCTCCCTCTCTCCCCCAACCTCCCCCTCCCCCCTCTCCCCCCCTCTCCTCCCTCCTACCTCTACCCTTCTCTCTCTCTACCCCTACCCATCTCTCCCTCTCTACCCCTACCCATCTCTCCCTCTCTACCCCTACCCATCTCTCCCTCTCTACCCCTACCCATCTCTCCCTCTCTACCCCTACCCATCTCTCCCTCTCTACCCCTACCCATCTCTCCCTCTCTACCCCTACCCATCTCTCCCTCTCTCTACCCCTCCCAATCTCTCCCTCTCCCCTACCCATCTCTCCCTCTACCCCTACCCATCTCTCCCTCTCTACCCCTACCCCTCCCTCTCTACCCCTACCCCTCTCTCTCCTCTCTCCTCCCCCCTCTCCCCCCCCTCCCTCTCTCCCCCAGGTATCACTGTGTTGCTGTCTCTGACTGTCTTCATGTTGCTGGTAGCAGAAATCATGCCGGCTACGTCAGACTCTGTTCCTCTCATCGGTAAAGTATTGATCCTCTATTGACTCATCAGTGATTTATTGAGGTTTGCAGAAGCACTATTGTATTTTACATGATTACGCTCATACAAGTTGTGAATTGATTGGTGGTTCAATATCATGACTAGATACCAAGCTAAATCATGAAACCAATTAAAACTCATGTGTTCCTTCTTTAGGCCTGGTTGCTATGCCCATATTTCTTGCAGTGGAGGCTGCTGAGGGGAGGATGACTCATAACAATGGCTGAAATGGAGTGAATGGAACAGTATGAAACAGGTGTTTTGGATCCCATTCCATTCCACCCCAGACGTTGTTATGAGCTGTCCTCCCCTCAGCAGCCTCCACTGCTTTCTTGGTAGGTTGACCACACACAGTGAAGTATAGAATAGCCAGTCATAAACCCAGTGTAAAACCCCACGACCAAACATCTAACTAATAGAGTTTCCACACGACACGTCATTCTCATTACAGCGCTGAGGTCTTCTGTTTTCCCTTCTAGCAGCCGATGTTTACCTCAGGCTTTAATCAGCTAGACAGGGAGGTGTAGAAGGAACTGCGTGACTGCTTCCCAAATGGCTCCCTATTCCCTATTTAGTGCACTACTGGTCAAAAGTAGTACACCATGTAGGGAATAGGGTGCCAGTACATGATTGATGGAAGGAATCAATAGCCAGGAAAGAGAGGAGACGTTGATAGAATGAAGAGCTCAGAGGGCTGACAGGGTGTTAGGTATGTTACCACCTCAGGCAGACAGGTGGTTACTGTTCTCATCTCCTGCTAAAATGCCTCTCTCTCTTAATCTCTCTCTCTCTCTCTCTCTCTCTCTCTCTCTCTCTCTCTCTTTATCTCTCTCTCTCTCTTAATCTCTCTCTCTTTCTCTCTCTCTCTCGTTATCCTTCTTTTTCCCTATTTCTACCTCTCTCTTTCTACTCTCCTCTTTCTCTCATCTCTCTCTCTCTCTCAACTTGTTCTATTCCTCCCTCTCTCTCTCTCTCTCTCTCTCACCTTGTTCTATTCCTCTTGTTCTCTTTCTCTCTCTATCCTAAAGCAGGGGATAACCTGTTAATCACCTGTTTAAAATACCTCTCTCTTTTCTACCTTTCCTCATCCATCTCTTTCCAGTGTTCTATCATCTATATCTCTATGTTCCTGCCCAGTACTTTCCAGTGTTCTATCATCTATATCTCTATGTTCCTGCCCAGTATTCTATAATCTATATCTCTGTTTCTGCCCAGTACTTTCTAGTATTCTATTATTTATATTTCTATGTGTTCCAGCCCACTACAATGATTTCTAATATTGATATCTATAATCTAAATTTCTGTTGTTGCAGGCCAGTATTTTTCATTCGCCATGATGATCGTGGGTCTCTCTCTCGTCGTCACGGTTCTTGTTCTACAGTTCCACCATCACGACCCTCACGGGGTAAAGATGCCTAAATGGGTAGGTAACCATGGTCACATTACATTTCCTGCTAACCTCTTTGTGTCATGTCGTCTTTAACTGCCGCCTTCAGTCGTAGTCTAGTTCCGGTTCAAGTCTGCCGCGGAAAAATACATTGCAGTTGTCTTAGTGGTCCTTGCCTCTGGTTGTGATTGAGTAGAGGAGTTGTAGAAGTCGTGGAGCAGTTCAAGCTCAGTTTGTTTGTCATTCGTGTGACTTCACCAACTCTGATCCTGTAGTACCACAGTGTGTACAAGGGGATGGTGTCCACAACACCTTAGACTCATCTTAGAATGTCTTCAGTTCCTCCCCAAAGTGGGAGTTGTCAGAGGAAGTGGAAGAGTGTTAATGTAAGAGCAATAACACAGTCAAATCCTGTCATACAAGAAAACCACAAATACATGTTACCCCAGGACACGTCACAAGAATGAAAGAGTAACACAAGTACCAGATCACGCCAAGTTCTTCGCTACACAGCTCATTGCTCATTGACTAGGCCGATGTCATCTCATCTCACATCTTAAAGTGTCAGTCCACTTCCATCCAATATTCACATGATCCTGTAGAGCGTTGGAGCACAAAGTGGATGAAGCTCAAAGTCATAGAGACGGCTCATTGACTAGGCCGATGTCATCGTAACATATGTCACTTCCTGAAGTGTCACTTCTGCCCTGGCAGACAAACGGTGCCTGAGGGGATGACGAGCTCTCACAGACAGGCCAGACATGTTTTAAACATCAGCTGTCTCCAGCCCCGTAGAGCCTCTCTGTCTCATAGTCTGCCGGAGTACCTCTGAAGACCTGGTCTACCTCTGGATATCCTTGTACATCTGAAGACCTGGTCTACCTCTGAATATCCGTGTATATCTGAAGACCTGGTCTACCTCTGAATATCCTTGTATATCTGAAGACCTGGTCTACCTCTGAATATCCGTGTACATCTGAAGACCTGGTCAACCTCTGAATATCCTTGTACGTCTGAAGACCTGGTCTACCTCTGAATATCCTTGTATATCTGAAGACCTGGTCTACCTCTGAATATCCTTGTATATCTGAAGACCTGGTCTACCTCTGAATATCCGTGTATATCTGAAGACCTGGTCTACCTCTGAATATCCTTGTACATCTGAAGACCTGGTCTACCTCTGAATATCCTTGTATATCTGAAGACCTGGTCTACCTCTGAATATCCGTGTATATCTGAAGACCTGGTCTACCTCTGAATATCCTTGTACATCTGAAGACCTGGTCTACCTCTGAATATCCGTGTACATCTGAAGACCTGGTCTACCTCTGAATATCCTTGTACATCTGAAGACCTGGTCTACCTCTGAATATCCTTGTACATCTGAAGACCTGGTCTACCTCTGAATATCCGTGTATATCTGAAGACCTGGTCTACCTCTGAATATCCGTGTATATCTGAAGACCTGGTCTACCTCTGAATATCCGTGTATATCTGAAGATCTGAATCTGAAGACCTGGTCTACCTCTGAATATCCTTGTATATCTGAAGACCTGGTCTACCTCTGAATATCCGTGTATATCTGAAGACCTGGTCTACCTCTGAATATCCTTGTATATCTGAAGACCTGGTCTACCTCTGAATATCCTTGTATATCTGAAGACCTGGTCTACCTCTGAATATCCTTGTATATCTGAAGACCTGGTCTACCTCTGAATATCCTTGTATATCTGAACACCTGGTCTACCTCTGAATATCCTTGTATATCTGAAGACCTGGTCTACCTCTGAATATCCGTGTATATCTGAATACCTGGTCTACCTCTGAATATCCTTGTATATCTGAAGACCTGGTCTACCTCTGAATATCCGTGTATATCTGAAGACCTGGTCTACCTCTGAATATCCTTGTACATCTGAAGACCTGGTCTACCTCTGAATATCCTGGTGTACATCTGAAGACCTGGTCTACCTCTGAATATCCTTGTATATCTGAAGACCTGGTCTACCTCTGAATATCCTTGTATATCTGAAGACCTGGTCTACCTCTGAATATCCTGTACATCTGAAGTACCTCTGAATATCCTTGTACATCTGAAGACCTGGTCTACCTCTGAATATCCTTGTATATCTGAAGACCTGGTCTACCTCTGAATATCCTTGTATATCTGAAGACCTGGTCTACTCTGAATATCTGAATATCCGACCTGTATATCTGAAGACCTGGTCTACCTCTGAATATCCGTGTATATCTGAAGACCTGGTCTACCTCTGAATATCCTGTGTATATCTGAAGACCTGGTCTACCTCTGAATATCCGTGTATATCTGAATACCTGGTCTACCTCTGAATATCCTTGTATATCTGAAGACCTGGTCTACCTCTGAATATCCGTGTATATCTGAAGACCTGGTCTACCTCTGAATATCCTTGTACATCTGAAGACCTGGTCTACCTCTGAATATCCGTGTACATCTGAAGACCTGGTCTACCTCTGAATATCCTTGTATATCTGAAGACCTGGTCTACCTCTGAATATCCTTGTATATCTGAAGACCTGGTCTACCTCTGAATATCCTTGTATCTGAAGACCTGGTCTACCTCTGAATATCCTTGTATATCTGAAGATCTGAATATCCTTGTATATCTGAAGACCTGGTCTACCTCTGAATATCCTTGTATATCTGAAGACCTGGTCTACCTCTGAATATCCTTGTATATCTGAAGACCTGGTCTACCTCTGAATATCTGAAGACCTGGTCTACCTCTGAATATCCTTGTATATCTGAAGACCTGGTCTACCTCTGAATATCCGTGTACATCTGAAGACCTGGTCTACCTCTGAATATCCGTGTATATCTGAAGACCTGGTCTACCTCTGAATATCCGTGTATATCTGAAGACCTGGTCTACCTCTGAATATCCGTGTATATCTGAAGACCTGGTCTACCTCTGAATATCCGTGTATATCTGAAGACCTGGTCTACCTCTGAATATCCATGTATATCTGAAGACCTGGTCTACCTCTGAATATCCGTGTATATCTGAAGACCTGGTCTACCTCTGGATATCCGTGTATATCTGTGCCTTAAAGCGTTATCTATGGCCCTTTTTTGTCAACAATGTAATGTGGCCACGACATATGTGGTTATTGCTTTTTTTCTGTAAACGTAAAAACAAAAAGCCAAAATGTTTAATATCAGTACAAACTGTCCCTTTTTGGGAGCTGCCACCTTTCTCTGTCTTCACCTTTCTCTCCATCTCTCCTCTCTCTCCTCCCACTCTCCTCCCTCTCTCTCTCTCCTCCCACTCTCTCTCCTCCCACTCTCCTCCCTCTCTCTCTCTCCTCCCACTCTCTCTCTCTCTCCCTCTCTCCTCTCTCTCCTCTCTCTCTCTCCTCCCACTCTCTCTCTCTCTCTCCTCTCTCTCCTCTCCTCTCTCTCTCTCTCCTCTCTCTCTCTCTCTCTCTCCTCCCCCTCTCTCTCTCTCTCTCCCACTCTCCTCCCTCTCTCTCTCTCTCCTCCCCCACTCTCTCTCTCTCTCTCTCTCCCTCTCTCTCTCCTCCCACTCTCCTCTCTCTCTCTCTCTCCCACTCTCTCTCTCTCTTCTCCCACTTTCTCTCTCTCTCTCTCCTCCCACTCTCTCTCTCTCTCCTCACCCCTGCCTCCACTACCTCTCTAGATGCGAGTCATCCTCCTCAACTGGTGCGCCTGGTTCCTCCGCATGAAGAAGCCTGGTGAGGAACGCAAGACGACCACCCCCTCCACCGTCACCACCAACACCAATACTACCCCCAGCTCCGCCACAGGAGGCTACAAGTACTCCCACCCTCCCCCTCACCACGCCAGCACCAGCTCCATCCAGATGGGCTCCATCCCTGGGGGACAGCCCTCCAATACCTCAACCACCAACGGCAACATGAACCTGTACTTCGGCTACCACTCTGTGGGTATGGGAGGGATGGGATCCTTAGGAGGGTCCCATGATAACCCCTGCTGCCCACCTAGCAGTGACTCTTCAGGGGTTGGGGTCTGCAGTGGAGGGGCTGGGGGTGGTAGTCAGACCACGGGGACAGGTGGAACGTGTTCCCCCAACGAGGCGCTATTCTCTGACCGGGACACGGGGA
This sequence comes from Oncorhynchus tshawytscha, assembly GCF_018296145.1. Lineage (NCBI taxonomy): Eukaryota > Metazoa > Chordata > Actinopteri > Salmoniformes > Salmonidae > Oncorhynchus > Oncorhynchus tshawytscha. The sequence goes on from NW_024609660.1 coordinate 174,024, forward strand.
TCCTCCGGAGGTTGACGGTGGACCAGATCCCGGAGATCGGGCGGATCCTGGAGGAAGTTCATTTCATCGCCCAGAGGTTCAGGGAGCAGGACGAGGGAGAGGCGGTCTGTAGCGAGTGGAAGTTTGCGGCGGCGGTCGTGGATCGTCTTTGTCTCGTGGCGTTCACCATCTTCTCCATCATCGGCACGTTCACCATCCTCATGTCGGCGCCCAACTTCCTAGAGGCTGTGACCAAGGATTACCTCACATAATGTGGATTTTATCTCGGCTGGCTAATTGGGCTAACGCTAATGAACACTGTAGCTAATTGGGCTAACGCTAATGAACACTGTAGCTAATTGGGCTAACGCTAATGAACACTGTAGCTAATTGGCTAACGCTAACTAGCGCTTTAGCTATAATACTAAACAATATAAACTGTAGCTAACCGCCTCTACTCTGTGAAGCCACTGGAAACCACCTCCCACAGTTTTGAGATAAAATAATCTGTAGAGTTATGACTATTTATGACACCAGTACTTGGAACACCAATGTCTATATTTTGATAATGGGTGTGGATTATTATGGTGATATACAGTATATCTTCCATGTGGGTGTGTTTACTGTCAACATGGCTACTGTAGCTGTAGTGAACGCTTACCACTCGTTCAGTAACAGTACTGTCAACATGGCTACTGTAGCTCTAGTCGATGCTTACCACTCGTTCAGTAACAGTACTGTCAACATGACTACTGTAGCTCTAGTCGATGCTTACCACTCGTTCAGTAACAGTACTGTCAACATGGCTACTGTAGCTCTAGTCGATGCTTACCACTCGTTCAGTAACAGTACTGTCAACATGGCTACTGTAGCTCTAGTCGATGCTTACCACTCGTTCAGTAACAGTACTGTCAACATGGCTTCTGTAGCTCTAGTCGATGCTTACCACTCGTTCAGTAACAGTACTGTCAACATGACTACTGTAGCTCTAGTCGATGCTTACCACTCGTTCAGTAACAGTACTGTCAACATGGCTTCTGTAGCTCTAGTCGATGCTTACCACTCGTTCAGTAACAGTACTGTCAACATGACTACTGTAGCTCTAGTCGATGCTTACCACTCGTTCAGTAACAGTACTGTCAACATGGCTTCTGTAGCTCTAGTCGATGCTTACCACTCGTTCAGTAACAGTACTGTCAACATGGCTTCTGTAGCTCTAGTTGATACTTACCACTCGTTCAGTAACAGTACTGTCAACATGGCTTCTGTAGCTCTAGTTGATGCTTACCACTCGTTCAGTAACAGTACTGTCAACATGGCTTCTGTAGCTCTAGTCGATGCTTACCACTCGTTCAGTAACAGTACTGTCAACATGGCTTCTGTAGCTCTAGTCGATGCTTACCACTCCTTCAGTAACAGTACTGTCAACATGGCTTCCGTAGCTCTAGTCGATGCTTACCACTCGTTCAGTAACAGTACTGTCAACATGACTACTGTAGCTCTAGTCGATGCTTACCACTCGTTCAGTAACATTACTGTCAACATGGCTTCCGTAGCTCTAGTCGATGCTTACCACTCAGTTCAGTATTCGCTCTAGTCGATGCTTACCACTCGTTCAGTAACAGTACTGTGAGTCGATGCTTACCACTCCTTCAGCTACTGTCAACTGTCAACATGACTACTTAGTTCTTGAACAGTGTAACATTCACTGTCATCATGGCTTCCGTAGCTCTAGTCTGTACCCCCCATATAGTCCTGAGGCTCTAGTTCTTGAACACCCCTCCTGATACACTTCTGTCCCTTTCCCTGTCACCCCTCCTGTCCCTCTGTCCCCCACCCCTCCTGTCCCTCTGTCCCCACCCCCCTATCCCTCTGTCCCCACCCCTCCTGTCCCTCCCTCTGTCCCCCACCCCTCCTGTCCCTCTGTCCCCCACCCCTCCTGTCCCTCTGTCCCCCACCCCTCCTGTCCCTCTGTCCCCCAGATAATCAGTCAGATATACCTGCAGTATTACAGTGCTTTCTGAAAGTATTCAGACACCTTGAATTTTTCCACATTTTGTTACGTTACAACTTTATTCTAAAATTGATTAAATGTTTTTTTTCCCTCATCAATTTACACACAATACCCCATAATGACATCACAATACCCCATAATGACATCACAATACCCCATAATGACAAAGCAAAAACAGTTTTGTTTGAAATAAAATAAAACGGATATCAGATTTACATAAGTATTCAGACCCTTTACTTTGTTGAAGCACCTTTGGCAGTGGTTACAGCCTCTAGTCTTCCTGGGTATGACACTACAAGCTTGGCAAACCTGTATTTGAGGAGTTTCTCCCATTCTTCTCTGCAGATCCTCCCAAGCTCTGTCAGGATGGATGGGGAGCGTCGCTGCACAGCTATTTTCAGATCTCTCCAGAGATGTTTGATCGGGTTCTAGTCTGGCTCTGGCTAGGCCACTCCTGTGTCGTCTTGGCTTTGTCCGTAGGGTCGTTGTCCTGTTGAAAGGTGAACCTTCGCCCAAGTCTGAGGTCCTGAGCGCTCTGGAGCAGGTTTTCATCAAGGATCTCTCTGTACTTTGCGCCGTTCATCTTTCCCTCGATCCTGACTAGTCTCCCTGCCACTGAAAAACATCCCCACAGCATGATGCTGCCACGACCATGCTTCACCGTAGGGATTGTACCAGGTTTCCTCCAGACGTGAAGCTTGGCATTCAGGCCAAGGAGTTACATTTTTATTTCATCAGACCAGATAATCTTGTTTCTCATGGTCTGAGAGTCTTTAGGTGCCTTTTGGCAAACTCCAAGCAGGCTGTCATGTGCCTTTTACTGAGGAGTGGCTTCTGTCTGGCCACTCTACCATGAAGGCCTGATTGGTGGAGTGCTGCAGAGATGGTTGTCCTACTGGAAGGTTCTCCCATCTCCACAGAGGAACTCTCAAAGCTCTCTCAGAGTGACCATCGGGTTCTTGGTCACCTCCCTGACCAAGGCCCTTCTCCCCCAATTGCTCAGTTTGGCCAGGCAGCCAGCTCTAAGAAGCATCTTGGTGGTTCCAAACGTCTTCAATTTAAGAATGATGGAGGCCACTGTGTTCTTGGGGAACTTCAATGCTGCAAAACTGTTTTGGTACCTTTCCCAGATCTGTGCCTCGACACAATCCTGTCTCGGAGCTTTACGGACAATTCCTTCGACCTCATGGCTTGGTTTTTGCTCTGACATGCACTGTCAACTGTGTGACCTTCTATAGACAGGTGTGTTTCTTTCCAAATCATGTCCAATCAATTGAATTTACCACAGGTGGACTCCAATCAATTTGTAGAAACGTTTCAATGATGGTCATTGGAAACAGGAAGCACCTGAGCTCAATTTCAAGTCTCATTGAAAAGGCCTTATTTACATAAGTATTCAGACCATTTCTTTTTTTTATACATTTGCAAAAACATCTAAAAAACTGTTTTTGTTTTGTCATTATGGGGTGTTGTGTGTTGATTGATGAGGAAAATGTTTTACTTAATTTATTTCAGAATAAGGCTGTAACGTAGCAACATGTGGAAAAAGTCCAGGGGTCTGAATACTTATCGAATGCACCGTATAAGAAGTAACAGTTGTTCAGGTTACATTTCACTGTGATTCCATTACAGCTCAGCTTCTCCTCCCCAGAAACCTTATTAAACTGTATCTAGCTAGAACTGCATACCGTCACTGCAGATCAGATAGGAGAATCGATGGACCCATTAACTCTCTGGTTCTCCTCTACAACCTCTCTCTCTCTAGTGGCACAGCTATATGTTACCTGTGTAGAATATGATACTCTTTGCTAACTTATTTGCCAGCTTTGCTACCTGAGCCACTTTCCTTCAGCAGGTGAGCGTTATATTTTTGAAGCAGTATGTTTACCCGTTAGATTTGTAGCTCGTTGTCATCAATACCAGGGTATATCTAAAACTTCATGGATGTTTTTTCAAGTAAAACTCAACACAAAAAAACAAGCTTAAGGGATAAAGTGACACTTAAAAAAGGTATTTTAAAATCTATTTTCCTAAGAAGCCCTGTGTGTTCCCACGGCGGATACAGACCTTTCGTAGTCCAGATTGTTTTAGTGTTGTGTTCTCTCATACTGTGTGAAATGAAACAGTCTTTCCTCATCTATCGTTAAGCAAAAGGACATGAAACCTGGGTGACTGGGGGTATTATTGACGGAAAACCCGCTGTTGTATACCACAATGTGTGTGTCACCTCGTCGCCGTGTCAACACAACTACAGTAAACTAACTCTCACTACTGCGATCCTCTTATCGTTAAAACAGGTGACATCAATCATTGAATTACAACGGTCTATTGTTCAATTGTTTTCATGACACTGACAGAACTCAGACTGGGCTGATTCGGACATGAGAAAGGAGGTCATTAAAACAAGATTTTGGAGGAGGAAGAGGAGGAGAGCGAGAGAGAAAAAACCCTCATAGACTGGGGCTGGAGGTCCAAAGGTTTGTGGGGTCAGAGAAGTCGCCTGATCCACCATCCTGACCACTGCTCTGTTTGGTTTCACCATACCCTGTAGAGAAACAGGATGTGATCTTGTAAGATCAGGGGCCCGTATCCACAAAACGCCTCAGAGTAGGAGTGCTGATCTAGGATCTGTCCATGCAACCTTATTCATTATGAACTAAAAAGCCAAACTGAGCCTAGATCAGCACTTGTACTCTGAGACACTTTGGATATGGGCTCTGAGCCAATCAAAGACGAGGAAAGCCCTAATGGGATGACCACTAAGCTGTCATCAGAGGTCATTCAAATTCAACTTTATTCATCCACATGTCACGTTACGTAACAGACACACAAGACTTACCTGTGTCACCTAAAGGAAGGCTGTCCTGTTGGAACAAGGTTCCTGAACCGTTGGATTTCACAACCCTACTGACCGGATGTGGATGTCACATGTCCTTATCTGGCCAATAGTCTATCATGTTCCACATTCCCTCCCTGTGTGTGTAATCACAGTCATGCCTAGTATTGGACATAGCATGCTTTGTCCTCTCCACTGTGTTAACTGATGTGTGGTGAGTGTTTTTGCACAAAATGGCTAAAGAATATCACAAATGTTTTTGAAAATGATATCTAACTAAAATGGGACAAGTTTTGAGTTTCGTACCTATATTTGACAATATGATTAATCACATTAAAAAAAATCTAAGTCACTCTGATGCCCGTAGTTGGGTGTCAGCCATTTGTCACAATTGTCACGAGTGTGGTAATATCTTGTTTATGGGTGTGTCTGTGCCTCTGTGTGTAATGTCTCCTTAGAAACATGTACATGCATTACCAGTGTATATTATTATACAACAATAAAGAGAGAACTACATTTTCTCCAAAAGGGTTAAATCATTCAGGGCCCAGTTAAAAACCCTCATCCCTATAGTTCTAACACAGTTCATCCAGAATCTGTCTCTGTTGCGTTGTCAGTTTACGTGGATATAATACCAATTCACTACCTGGAACTAGGGCCCAGAGTTTTCCCTGAACCTAACCTGGGAAAAACTTCTAACTCTACGTTATGGCCCTCGATCCGTCTCTGTCTGTCTGTGCTGTCAGCTTCCAGAGGGGGATGTGACGAGGACGTCATCAACTCATGGCCCTGGTGCAAATGGTCTTTGATTCGTGAAGGTAGTGAGGGTGTATGGAGGGTGTAGTGAGGGTGTATGGAGGGTGTAGTGAGGGTGTATGGAGGGTGTATTTCATCTGCATGGTTTTAGATCCTGCTTGACAAACACTGTCTGGGGAGCTGAATCACTTAGCAGTCTGAGGGACAATCTTTCAATACACCTTCAAGGCATCACAGGTGGTTTCGCTCTGTTTACTCTTCAGACACACTGCTTTATGTGTGTGTGTGTGTGTGTGTGTGTGTGTGTGTGTGTGTGTGTGTGTGTGTGTGTGTGTGTGTGTGTGTGTGTGTGTGTGTGTGTGTGTCCGTCCGTCCGTCCGTCCGTCCGTCTGCACACCTGGAAATCCTCTTATTCCAGCAGGTCTGTTCTGTTTCTCCTCTTTACAGATTCCGTCTTCTGGGTCTTCTGGGACTCTGTTGCTGCAGGAATACTAAGCTAAGATCTGTGACAGAGGCTTTGAAAATCACAACAGATCCTGCTGTGCTGTGTGCTTGCGATGTGTGCTTGCCTGTGAGAGAGAGAGATTGTGGTGTGTGTTTCTCCCAGTGTTTGTGCACACGTGTGTGGTTTTCTGTGTCCACAAATCATCACTGTGTCCAGATGTCTATGGTAATGGATTCATGGACACACACAGAAAGCCATTTTCCCCATCCACACCTCAGCTTTTAGATGCACTGTCTGATCCCTTTAAACAACCGACTGGACCGTCTCAATTCAATGTCAGTGCATTTGTAAAACAGCTTTAAATATATATATATATATTTACAAATGACAGGGACTCGAAACGCACAAAAGGTTTTGACCACATTGGAATATCTGTAGTGTTTGGCTCCAGGCTGCACAGTCTGCCAGTAACACTATTTATCATGGAGTTGACGTTGACAGTTGAAGTCTGAAGTTTACATACACCTGAGCCCAATATATGTAAACTCCATTTTTCCTGACATATAATCCTAGTAACATTCCCTGTCTTAGGTCTGTTAGGATCACCACTTTATTTTAAGAATGTGAAATGTCAGAATAATAGCAGAGAGAATGATTTATTTCAGCTTTTATTTCTTTCATCACATTCCCAGTGGGTCAGAAGTTTACATACACTCAATTAGTATTTGGTAGCATTGCCTTTAAATTGTTTAAATTGGATCAAACGTTTCAGGTAGGCCTGTAACGGCCTGCCTCTTAATACAACACGACGAGTCCAGTCATCTTCCTCTTCTCCGTTACCATTGTAGCATCGATACAGGGGACGTAACAATCAGCCGTGTATCAGACACCTCGACAGCAACGGCTTGTCATAGCATCGTAGCATCGATACAGGGGACGTAACAATCAGCCGTGTATCAGACACCTCGACAGCAAGGGCCTGTCATAGCGTCCACACAGATCATTGATCTAGATAAACGGCAGGCGGAGACAGGAAACAGTGAAGACCAGAGAGACTCTGCACCATTTCTGTCCCTCCATTCTCTCTTTTTGCTCCTCCTCCTCCACCTCGCTCCCTGAGGAAACAGTGAAGACCAGAGAGACTCCTCTGCACCATTTCTGTCCCTCCATCTCTTTTTGCTCTCCTCCTCCACCTCGCTCCCTGAGGAAACAGTGAAGACCAGAGACTCCTCTGCACCGTTTCTGTCCCTCCATCTCTTTTTGCTCCTCCTCCTCCACCTCGCTCCCTGAGGAAACAGTGAAGACCAGAGAGACTCCTCTGCACCGTTTCTGTCCCTCCATCTCTTTTTGCTCTCCTCCTCCACCTCGCTCCCTGAGGAAACAGTGAAGACCAGAGAGACTCCTCTGCACCGTTTCTGTCCCTCCATCTCTTTTTGCTCTCCTCCTCCACCTCGCTCCCTGAGGAAACAGTGAAGACCAGAGAGACTCCTCTGCACCATTTCTGTCCCTCCATCTCTTTTTGCTCTCCTCCACCTCGCTCCCTGAGGATGTGATGAACATATATAGTACCAGGCAAAGGGTTTTTCATTATTTTTACTATTTTCTACATTGTAGAATAACTGTGAAGACATTAAAACTATGGAATAACACATGGAATCATGTAGTAACCAAAAAAGTGTTAAACAAATCAAAATATATTTGATTTGAGATTCTTCAAAGTAGCCAACTTTTGCCTTGATGGCAGTTTTGCATTCTCTCAATCAGCTTCACCTGGAATGCTTTTCCAACAGTCTTGAAGGAGTTCCCACATATGCTGAGCACTTGTTGGCTGCTTTTCAACTCATCCCAAACCATCTCAAATGGGTTGAGGTCAGGCGGTTTCCATGTTGCGTTTAGATTTTTGTTCCATATAGATCCCTGTGTGTGCATTCTAATGTTGACATCACAATGGGTGAGTTATTGTGTTGAAATAACTTTTCAGTAACAGAGGATAAATATATGGTGTTTTTCCTCAGAGAAAAATGTAAATAGATTAAGTCAACAGTGGTTTTTAAATGCAGGAGGACAGCTTTTTGTTCGAGGTGGTCCACTATCGCAGGTGTCCCTTCAGCTGAGAAGGACAGGGGGCTCATGGTTAATTTATAATGGGGGAGACGCAGGACACTGAAGTACCATCTCTTACATGTGAATTAGAGTTTGCCTGACCACGTATCAGATGCATTTTACGTGATGCTCCTGGTGAATATTGACGATCTTACTCTCCTTTCACATTTGCAGGCTACACGAGTGACTATGAAAGCACTGCAGTCTACACTTCCTGTTGACTGTGTGGGGGGGGATAAAGGCATGTCGGGAGCTGTCATTTCAGACACAGGGGTGTTAATATGTTGCTACAGTTCACTGAAAGAGAAGAGAAATTGACTGAACTGAACACACCACACAAAATCAAATCTGATTGGTGACATCCACATTATTTAGCAGCTGTTATTGCGGGTGTAGCGACATGCTCTTCTCCCAGGCACACAGCAAAATGCACAAACGACAACAGCACTGCTACATGGTATTTCATCAAAGCAACTCGGAAAAGAAAAGAAAAATGCCATTTTGGGCCCCGTGCAAATAATCCCTTCAACTGATTAGCAGGGAGAGAGAGTACACAGGAGAATACTTCTCAATACAGACGTGAGAAACAGTCACTGGTTTCCAGAAAACAAGAGTCCATAGAGAATGGGCTTCATCACTGCTGCTGGTAATGAAGGTGCAGAAGTACAGCTGTGTGTGGGGTACTACTCGTTGAGCTGACAGAGCAGGGCTGAGGCCTTGGTGATCCAGTAGTCACTAGGCAGGCTGGACGGCAGCATCACCGTCACCACAAAGTTAGTAGAGTGGCCTGAGGGAGAGAACACACAGGTCTGTCACTATCTGGACATGATGCAGAGGACCAGAGGAGACACAGGTCTGTCACTATCTGGACATGATGCAGAGAACACACAGGTCTGTCACTATCTGGACATGATGCAGAGGACCAGAGAACACACAGGTCTGTCACTATCTGGACATGATGCAGAGGACCAGAGAACACAGGTCTGTCACTATCTGGACATGATGCAGAGGACCAGAGAACACACAGGTCTGTCACTATCTGGACATGATGCAGAGGACCAGAGAACACACAGGTCTGGCACCTACTACCATACCCCGTTCAAAAGCACCTAAATCTTTAGTCTTGCCCATTGAGACAATTGAGACATGGATTGTGTATGTGTGATATTCAGAGGGTGAATGGAAGACAACAGATTGAAGTGCCTGAATGGGGTATGGTAGTAGGTGTCAGGCTCACTGGTTTGCGTCAAGAACTGCAACGCTGCTGGGTTTTTCACACTCAACAGTTTCCCTTGTGTATCAAGAATGGTCCACCACCCAACGGACATCCAGCCAACTTGACACAACTGTGGGAAGCATTGGAGTCAACTTAGGCCAGCTTCCCTGTGGAACGCTTTCAACACCTTGTAGAGTCCATGTCCCTGACGAATTGAGGCTGTTCTGAGGGCAAAAGGGGGTGAAACTGAATTTTAGGTAGGTGTCCTTACCTGTAGTAGACAAAGTCCCAGCCCGAGCTGAGGTCTTGTACAGCGGAGCCTGGTAGAGAGACGGATCAGGGTCATAGTTCTGCTGGGGTTCGAAGTGCACCACGGGAAGCATGGCGTTCATCACCCGTGGCAACGCATCCTCGATCACCATGTCGACGTCGTCCCAGCGACTGGCGTCCATGAACATCCCGTGCACCAGCACGCCGTCGTTGATGGTGGGTAGCTATGGAGACAGAGTGGTACTGTAGTTACCATAATGTCATATTATGATACATTATGATTAGAGGCCTGGGTTTTGGACAATCATGTCACATGACCTGGTGTTGAACTTTTAGTTAAAGCTTCATCGTCCAGCACCATCTTCAGACAGTTGTTTTCATTTTAAGTCTAATTCTCATTTCTGGACAAGGCTTTAAATAAAGGTTCAAATCTAGGTCATGTGACATGGTAGTCCAGAACACAGGGTCCTAATAATGGTCCAGATACGGTTCTAAAACCTCTCCAGGAACCTGACATGGTAGTCCAGAACACAGGGTCCTAATAATGGTCCAGATACGGTTCTAAAACCTCTCCAGGAACCTGACATGGTAGTCCAGAACACAGGGTCCTAATAATGATCCAGATACGGTTCTAAAACCTCTCCAGGAACCTGACATGGTAGTCCAGAACACAGGGTCCTAATAATGATCCAGATACCTCTCCAGGAACCTGACTAGTTGACTAATTCACTGATGACCTCTAAACATCCCACAGAGGTCAACGTGTGTTGGAGTCATTTCTATCAGCGAGTAGCTTAGCTCCTTCATGTTCTTACAGAGTCAGACTTTGCTTTGGAGGCAGGATGCAGTAAACTCCTTACTGCCCTCAGGGCAACCAGTCTAAATATGTCCCTCTCCCCTCCTTGTAGCTACCTCAGAGTCCATGTCCAACTCGCCCCCGGCCGGTAGGGTCTTCAGCGCCTCGCTCACGGCCCCCTGGTCTAGGTAGACTGGCAACACGTTGAAACGGAAGTTGAGCTCGTCGATGGGGAGGTTATAGGTCCTGGCGTGGTTCTGTAGCGCCCCTACAGGAGAGGAGGGGGAACAGCACAACAGCGCTTCAACATCTCAGTAACTGGACTGTAACCTAGTTTGGTGCACTACTTTGGACTGATCCCAGGCCTGTTCAACAATAACAGGATTTATAAATATACAGATTTATAAATATATCAGTGGTCACCAACCGGTCCATCTCCCAACATTCTGTAAATAACCCAACAACATACTATATCAGTGGTCACCAACCGGTCCATCTCCCAGGCATCTCTAGTCCATCGCCAAACATTTCTGTAAATAACCCAACAACATACTATATCAGTGGTCACCAACCGGTCCATCTCCCAGGCATCTCTAGTCCATCGCCAAACATTTCTGTAAATAACCCAACAACATACTATATCAGTGGTCACCAACCGGTCCATCTCCCAGGCATCTCTAGTCCATCGCCAAACATTTCTGTAAATAACCCAACAACATACTATATCAGTGGTCACCAACCGGTCCATCTCCCAGGCATCTCTAGTCCATCGCCAAACATTTCTGTAAAAAACCCAACAACATACTATATCAGTGGTCACCAACCGGTCCATCTCCCAGGCATCTCTAGTCCATCGCCAAACATTTCTGTAAATAACCCCACGATAAAGCCTTGTGTTCCTAGTTTTTCTTTCAGTCTCTGTTGGTGGTGGGTGCAGCCAATTCAGCTGCCCTGCGCTCCAGGTATGTGACTGAAGGTACAAACTCTGCCGTCCCGGTGGGCCTGGAGAGGAAATCAAGTGCACTATGCCACCGCTATGTCAGATGCTCAGATGACCATGTTTGCAGTAACGTAGCAGGCATAAAAGAAAGCTACGGCAAAGTTGATACTGTGAGATTTCAAAACATTTAAAACCCTGACTAGAGAGAGACTGTCAACGGATACAGCAAAGATATCAGAACATTTAAAACCCTGACTAGAGAGAGACTGTCAACGAATACAGCAAAGATATCAGAACATTTAAAACCCTGACTAGAGAGAGACTGTCAACGAATACAGCAAAGATATCAGAACATTTAAAACCCTGACTAGAGAGAGACTCAACGAATACAGCAAAGATATCAGAACATTTAAAACCCTGACTAGAGAGAGACTCAACGAATACAGCAAAGATATCAGAACATTTAAAACCCTGACTAGAGAGAGACTCAACGAATACAGCAAAGATATCAGAACATTTAAAACCCTGACTAGAGAGAGACTCAACGAATACAGCAAAGATATCAGAACATTTAAAACCCTGACTAGAGAGAGACTGTCAACGAATACAGCAAAGATATCAGAACATTTAAAACCCTGACTAGAGAGAGACTGTCAACGAATACAGCAAAGATATCAGAACATTTAAAACCCTGACTAGAGAGAGACTGTCAACGAATACAGCAAAGATATCAGAACATTTAAAACCCTGACTAGAGAGAGACTGTCAACGAATACAGCAAAGATATCAGAACATTTAAAACCCTGACTAGAGAGAGACTGTCAACGGATACAGCAAAGATATCAGAACATTTAAAACCCTGACTAGAGAGAGACTCAACGAATACAGCAAAGAGCTGCTGTTTATATGAGTGAGTTCATGTTAAGGTCTTACTCAGCCCTGTCAACACTTTGTATCCAACACTTTTTCTTAAGCCATAAAATGTGTGTTCTTCCTATTTCCCCTCAGCGCTACAACAAGCAGCGCAGCAGTAATGAATGAGGAGGAAAGTGTATCGGTAGGCTTGGTTTGTTATTATTTGGGTCTTTTTTAATATCCAGGAACATTTCACTTTCTCTGTTCATAGGACTAACAACATGAATTTGTGCATGAAGCAGAAATACTACGACTCGAGTTTGGCCTTCAGCTGGAAGACGGTGTCCCTTTATGGTCGGGGTCAGTGGAGGAAAGGGAGAGCGGAGGGATGTTGAGAGACGGACCCTCAGTCTGCTGCTCTCTCCCTCCGCTGAGACTGACCATCAGATGCAGGCACCATCAGCCCAGTAAAATAAACAGCTAATTATTTAAATGTATGCTCACTCAGCTGTGCCTCACAAGTAATACAACAATGGATCTATTACCAGTGTGATCATATAGCCTACATCAAATTCTGAAATATATATATTTTTTTTAAATGTCCCGAACAGCAATGCATTGGCAGGTAAATTCAAGCAAAGCCAGTATGTGGTGATAATGTATTGGGCCTGTAGCTTACTGCACAAACCTCATTGCTACAGAACTGTTTTTAATTGGTTCATGTTTCTTACATTGTTTAAGTCATGGTAATAAAAAATCAGAGCGGTAGATCTCGGCATGTATTTTTGATTCAAAGTGATCTTGACTCAGAAAAGGTTGGTGACCACGGTACTATATGAAGTAGACTACAATGTTGAAGAGAACAGAATTTTGACTAGAGTACAGCATATTGAATAGACTACATCATATTGAATGAAGAACAGAATATTGAATATTATTTTGCTACATAATATTGAATAGAGAACAGAATATTGAATATTATTTTGCTACATAATATTGAATAGAGAGCAGCATATTGAATATTTAATAGACTACATAATATTGACTAGAGTACAGCATATTGAATATTTAATAGAGTACAGCATATTGAATATTTAATACTACATAATATTGACTAGAGAACAGAACACAGTGGAGACAGTGTGTACTGACCAGTGATATTTAATACTACATAATATTGACTAGAGAACAGAACACAGAGGAGACGGTGTGTACTGACCAGTGATATTTAATACTACATAATATTGACTAGAGAACAGAACACAGAGGAGACAGTGTGTACTGACCAGTGATATTTAATACTACATAATATTGACTAGAGAACAGAACACAGAGGAGACAGTGTGTACTGACCAGTGATATTTAATACTACATAATATTGACTAGAGAACAGAACACAGAGGAGACGGTGTGTACTGACCAGTGATATTTAATACTACATAATATTGACTAGAGAACAGAACACAGAGGAGACAGTGTGTACTGACCAGTGATATTTAATACTACATAATATTGACTAGAGAACAGAACACAGAGGAGACGGTGTGTACTGACCAGTGAGGAAGCCCTGAGGGAAGAATAGTCCAGAGATCCAGAAGGATTTGGGCTGACCCCGCGTGATCCAGTTCTACACAAACACACAGACAGAGAGGAAGTTGGTTTCCCTGCATGAACACACACGCACGCACGCACGCACACACACACACACACACACACACACACACACACACACACACACACACACACACACACACACACACACACACACACACACACACACACACACACACACACACACACACACACACACACACACACACACACACACACACACACACACGAAGCAGAGGGTGATTTTGTTTGGTTTATGTTAATCTCAGTTTCCAGAACCTAATTGGAAGGCTGTCACCAGAGACTGGGGTTATGTTCATCTGTCTGTGTGTAGACGTTTAGGGATTGCGTAACACACAGTAAGACCAGTCTCCCGGAACAGACGGTTCAGTCTGGGGCGATGGGGCGAGTGCACAGAGAGAACGAGAGATGGACAGAGAGCAGAGAGAGAGGGATTATTATCTAGTTCACTGGCTTTGGCAATGTTAACATATGTTTCACATGATAATAGAAAATGTAAATTGATAGAGGAGAGGGAAGACTGGAGATAGAGACAAACAAAGAGAGAGAAGACTAGGGAGAGAGAGGGAGAAAAAAGAGAGAAGACTAGGGAGAAAGAGGGAGAAAAAAGAGAGAGAAGACGAGGGAGAAAGAGGGAGAAAAAAGAGAGAAGACTAGGGAGAGGGAAAGAGAGAAAGAGAGAAGACTAGGGAGAGAGAGGGAGAAAAAAGAGAAGACTAGGGAGAAAAAAGAGAGAAGACTAGGGAGAGGGAAAGATAGAAGACTAGGGAGAGGGAAAGAGAGAAGACTAGGGAGAGGGAAAGAGAGAAGACTAGGGAGAGGGAAAGAGAGAAAGAGAGAGAAGACTAGGGAGAAAAGAGAGACAAGACTAGGGAGAGGGAAAGAGAGAAAGAGAGAGAGAAGACTAGGGAGAGAGAGGGAGAAAAAAGAGAGAAGACTAGGGAGAGGGAGAGAGAAAGAGAGAGAAGACTAGGGAGAGAGAGGGAGAAAAAAGAGAGAAGACGAGGGAGAAAAAAGAGAGAAGACTAGGGAGACAGAGGGAGAGAAAGAGAGAAGACTAGGGAGAGGGAAAGAGAGAAAGAGAGAAGACTAGAGAGAGGGAAAGAGAGAAAGAGAGAAGACTAGGGAGAGAGAAAGAGAGAAGACTGGGGAGAGGGAAAGAGAGAAAGAGAGAAGACTAGGGAGAGGGAAAGAGAGAAAGAGAGAAGACTAGGGAGAGGGAAAGAGAGAAGACTAGGGAGAGGGAAAGAGAGAAAAGAGAGAAGACTAGGGAGAGGGAAAGAGAGAAAGAGAGAAGACTAGGGAGAGGGAAAGAGAGAAAGAGAGAAGACTAGGGAGAGGGAAAGAGAGAAAGAGAAGACTAGGGAGAGGGAAAGAGAGAAAGAGAGAAGACTAGGGAGAGGGAAAGAGAGAAAGAGAGAAGACTAGGGAGAGGAAAAGAGAGAAGACTAGGGAGAGAGAAAGAGAGAAGACTAGGGAGACAGAGGGAGAAAAAAGAGAGAAGACTAGGGAGAGGGAAAGAGAGAAAGAGAGAAGACTAGGGAGAAAGAGGGAGAACAAAGAGAGAAGACTAGGGAGAGGGAAAGAGAGAAAGAGAGAAGACTAGGGAGACAGAGGGAGAAAAAAGAGAGAAGACTAGGGAGAGGGAAAGAGAGAAAGAGAGAAGACTAGGGAGAGGGAAAGAGGGAGAAGAAAGAGAGAAGACTAGGGAGAGGGAAAGAGAGAAGACTAGGGAGAGGGAAAGAGAGAAGACTAGGGAGAGGGAAAGAGAGAAAGAGAGAAGAGAAGGGAGAGGGAAAGAGAGAAAGAGAGAAGACTAGGTAGAGGGAAAGAGAGAAAGAGAGAAGACTTGGGAGAGGGAAAGAGAGAAAGAGAGAAGACTAGGGAGAGGAAGAAAGAGGGAAAGAGAGAAAGAGAGAAGACTTGGGAGAGGGAAAGAGAGAAAGAGAGAAGACTAGGGAGAGGGAAAAGAGAAAGAGAGAAGACTAGGAGAGGGAAAGAGAGAAAGAAGAGAGAAGACTAGGGAGAGGGAAAGAGAGAAAGAAGAGAGAAGACTAGGGAGAGGGAAAGAGAGAAAGAAGAGAGAAGACTAGGGAGAGGGAAAGAGAGAAAGAAGAGAGAAGACTAGGGAGAGGGAAAGAGAGAAAGAGAGAAGACTAGGAGAGGGAAAGAGAGAAAGAGAGAAGACTAGGAGAGGGAAAGAGAGAAAGAGAGAAGACTAGGGAGAGGGAAAGAGAGAAAGAGAGAAGACTAGGGAGAGAGAAAGAGAGAAGACTAGGGACAGAGAAAGAGAGACTAGGGAGAGAGAAAGAGAGAAGACTAGGGAGAGAGAAAGAGAGAAGACTAGGGAGAGAGAAAGAGAGAAAGAGAGAAGACTAGGGAGAGGGAAAGAGAGAAAGAGAGAAGACTAGGGAGAGGGAAAGAGAGAAAGAGAGAAGACTAGGGAGAGGGAAAGAGAGAAAGAGAGAAGACTAGGGAGAGGGAAAGAGAGAAAGAGAGAAGACTAGGGAGAGGGAAAGAGAGAAAGAGAGAAGACTAGGGAGAGGGAAAGAGAGAAAGAGAGAAGACTAGGGAGAGGGAAAGAGAGAAGACTAGGGAGAGAGAAAGAGAGAAGACTAGGGAGAGGGAAAGAGAGAAAGAGAGAAGACTAGGGAGAGGGAAAGAGAGAAAGATAGAAGACTAGGAGAGAGAAAGAGAGAAGACTAGGGAGAGAGAAAGAAGAAAGAGAGAAGACTAGGGAGAGGGAAAGAGAGAAAGAGAGAAGACTAGGGAGAGGGAAAGAGAGAAAGAGTGAAGACTAGGGAGAGGGAAAGAGAGAAAGAGAGAAGACTAGGGAGAGAGAAAGAGAAAGAGAGAAGACTAGGGAGAGGGAAAGAGAGAAAGAGAGAAGACTAGGGAGAGGGAAAGAGAGAAAGAGAGAAGACTAGGGAGAGGGAAAGAGAGAAAGAGAGAAGGCTAGGGAGAGGGAAAGAGAGAAGACTAGGGAGAGGGAAAGAGAGAAGACTAGGGAGAGGGAAAGAGAGAAAGAGAGAAGACTAGGGAGAGGGAAAGAGAGAAAGAGAGAAGACTAGGGAGAGGAAAAGAGAGAAAGATAGAAGACTAGGGAGAGAGAAAGAGAGAAGACTAGGGAGAGAGAAAGAGAGAAAGAGAGAAGACTAGGGAGAGAGAAAGAGAGAAAGAGAGAAGACTAGGGAAAGAGAGAAAGAGAGAAGACTTGGGAGAGGGAAAGAGAGAAAGAGAGAAGACTAGGGAGAGGGAAAGAGAGAAAGAGAGAAGACTTGGGAGAGGGAAAGAGAGAAAGAGAGAAGACTAGGGAGAGGGAAAGAGAGAAAGAGAGAAGACTTGGGAGAGGGAAAGAGAGAAAGAGAGAAGACTAGGGAGGGAAAGAGAGAAGACTAGGGAGAGGGAAAGAGAAAAGACTAGGGAGAGGGAAAGAGAGAAGACTAGGAGAGAAAAAGAGAGAAGACTAGGGAGAGGGAAAGAGAGAAGACTAGGGAGAGGGAAAGAGAGAAAGAGAGAAGACTAGGGAGAGGGAAAGAGAGAAAGAGAGAAGACTAGGGAGAGAGAAAGAGAAGACTAGGGAGAGGGAAAGAGCGAAAGAGAGAAGACTAGGGAGAGGGAAAGAGAGAAAGAGAGAAGACTAGGGAGAGGGAAAGAGAGAAAGAGAGAGAGATAGAGATGGGTAAATACAGAGCAAGGGCACAGAAGAATAGAACGTGGGAGTAAGAGACGAGAAAGAAAGAAGTCAGTCTGAAGTGGATGGCGTGCTGCTAATGTTTAAACATGATTCTCTCATCACATCATCCCATCTCACTACCCCTGATAATGACTCTCTGTGTGTGTGTGCGTGTGTGTGTGTGTGTGTGTGTGTGCGTGTGTGTTTCTCTGCCTGGGCGGAGTTCCTGTAAGAGAAAATCCACATTCGTCTGAGTGTGATATGGTGGCATGATCACAGACATGTTAACAACAAGAGCACGCAAACATAGATGTTCTGTTTCCACTATATCATACCACATTGCCTACATATGTAAGAGTCTCCCATCTGATGTAATGACAACACACACACACACAAGTCTTCCCATCTGATGTAATGACAACACACACACACACAAGTCTTCCCATCTGATGTAATGACAACACACACACACACAAGTCTTCCCATCTGATGTAATGACAACACACAAACACACAAGTCTTCCCATCTGATGTAATGACAACACACACAAGTCTTCCCATCTGATGTAATGACAACACACACACACATGTCTTCCCATCTAATGTAATGACAACACACAAACACACAAGTCTTCCCATCTGATGTAATGACAACACACACACACGTCTTCCCATCTGATGTAATGACAACACACACAAGTCTTCCCATCTGATGTAATGACAACACACACACACAAGTCTTCCCATCTGATGTAATGACAACACACAAGTCTTCCCATCTGATGTATTGACAACATCCACACACGTCTGAGAGAAGTAAATATAGTGTTTCACTGTGTCGTAGTACATCGATACACATGTACACAAATAGTGGTTTGGCTCAGGACTTAAAGAGAGGTTCATTGACCCAACTGTACAGCAACACGTGTCTATGAGAGAGAGATGTCTCTGTCACCTCGATGAAGCAGGTCCTGAGGGCCAGGTCCTTAACCCAGCTGGCCAGGGGTTTGAGGGAGGGGTAGGCTGAGGTGCTCCAGTGGTTTGGAACCTGGTTGTTGAGGAAACTGGTGTAGATCCTCTCCATCTCCTCTGACATCACTACCAGCCCTGCTATAGCCTTCTGGAGGGTACACAGAGACACCTAGGGAGGGAGGGAGGGAGGGAGGGAGGGAGGGAGGGAGGGGGAGGGAGGGAGGGAGGGAGGGAGGGAGGGAGGGAGGGGAGGCTGAATATGAGGAGAAGTGTTTGTGGGTGTTTATCTGAGACATCCACAAGAGAACATCATAAACCCAGAGACACCTGGGGAGGGAGGGAGGGAGGGGAGGCTGAATATGAGGAGAAGTGTTTGTGGGTGTTTATCTGAGCCATCCACAAGAGAACATCATAAACCCAGAGGTCACCACTGCAGTAACGGTTTGCCAACAACGTGGCTGCAGCATCTGTCATTATAAACACATACAGATTCTTCTGAAAGTATTCAAACACATTCCCTTTTTCCACATTTTGTTACGTTACAGCCTTATTCTAAAATGGATCAAATTATATTGTTCCCTCATCAATCTACACACAATATCACATAATGACAAAGCAAAAACAGTTTTTTAGAAATGTTTGCAAAAAATTATATAAAAAATGAAATATTACATTTACATAAGTATTCAACCTTTGCGATGAAACTCAAAATTGAGCTCCGGTGCATCCTGTTTCCTGTTTCCATGGATCATCCTTGAGATCAGTGAAGGCTGCTGAGGGGAGAACGGATCATAATAATGTCTGGTACGGATCAAATGGAATGGCATCACACATGGATGTATTTGTGTATTTGATACCATTCCATTTATTCTGTTCCAGTCATTACAACGAGCCCATCCTCCCAAATTAAGGTGCCACCAACCTCCTGTACTTGAGATCTATATAAGGTACCAACAGTTGACAGTGCATGTGAGAGCAAAAACCAAGCCATGAGGTCAAAGAAATTGTCTGTAGAGCCCCGAGACAGGATTGTGTGGAGGCACAGATCTGGGGAAGGGTACAAAACAACTGTCTGCAGCATTGAAGATCCCCAAGAACAGTGTCTTCCATCATTTTATAATGGAAAAAGTTTGGAACACCAAGACTCTACCTAGAGCTGACTGCCTGGCCAAACTGAGCAATCAGGGAGAAGGGCCTTGTTCAGGGAGTTGACCAAGAACCTGATGGTCACTCTGACAGAGCTCTAGAGTTCCTTTGTGAAGATGGGAGAACCTTCCAGATGGACAATCATCTCTGCAGCACTCCACCAATCAGGCCTTATAGTAGAGTGGCAAGTGGAAGTGGAAGCCACTCCTCAGTAAAAAGGCACATGACAGCCTACTTGGAGTTTGCCAAGAGGCACCTAAAGAACTCTCAGACCATGAGAAACAAGATTCTCTGGTCTGATGAAACCAAGAGTGAACTCTTTGTCCTGAATGCCAAACGTCACGTCTGGAGGAAACCTGTCACCATCCCTACGGTGAACCATGGTGGCAGCAGCATCATGCTGTGGAGATGTTTTTCAGCGGCAGGGATTGGGAGAATAGTCAGGATCGAGGGAAAGATGAACGGAGCAAAATACAGAGAGATCCTTGATGAAAACCTGCTCCAGAGCGCTGAGGACTAGTTCACCTTCCAACAGGACAACAACCCTAAGCAAACAGACAAAGACAATGCAGGAGTGGCTTCGGGACAAGTCTCTGAATGTCCTTGAGTGGCCCAGCCAGAGCCCAGACTTGAACCCAATCTAACATCTCTGGAGAGATCTGAAAATAGCTGTGCAGCGACGCTCCCCATCCAACCTGACAGAGCTTGAGAGGATCTGCAGAGAAGAATGGGAGAAACTCCCCAAAAACAGGTGTGCCAAGCTTGTAGCGACATACCCAGGAAGACTGGAGGCTGTAATCACTGCCAAAGGTGCTTCAACAAAGTACTGAGTAAAGGGTCTGAATACCTATGTAAATGTGACGTGTATTTGTAAAAAAAAAAATAATAATTAAAAGCCAACATTTTAGAACTTTTTGTTGCTTTGTCTTTATGGGCTTTTATATTGTGTGTAGATTGATGAGACAAAACTACATGTAATACATTTTAGAATACGGCTGTAACAAAATGTGGAAAAAGTCAAGGGGTGAATAGATTCCGAATGCACTGTATGTCCCTCCACTATGCCTCTGGGGACTTTCCATTGAAACCTAGGGGCAGCAGCTGGAACCATGGACCGATACAGCGGTCCTAACATTTCATCAAGGACCTTTTCAACTGGGACCCCTGACCTCTAATGCCTGACCCCTGACTCACCCTGAGGACCCGCAGCAGGTTGTTAAAGCGGTCTACTTCCTGTCCGAGGACGGTGGTGAGGGAGTTGAGGCGTCCGTTGGCATCACGAATAAACAGAGCCTCTGCTGCCTCATCCATATCCAGACACTCTGAGGAGACAGACCGAGACAGACAGTCAGACAGACAGAGAGACAGACAGTCATACACAGACAGACCGATATAGAGACAGGCAGACAGACAGACAGACCGACAGAGAGACAGATCAGACAGACAGTCAGACAGAGAGACAGACACAGAGAGACAGAGAGACAGACAGACATACACAGACAGACCGATATAGAGACAGGCAGACAGACAGACAGACCGACACAGAGACAGGCAGACAGATCAGACAGAGAGACAGATCAGACAGACACAGACAGACAGAGAGACAGACACAAACAGAGAGACAGTCAGAAAGAGAGACAGACAGACAGACACAGACAGACCGTCATAGAGACAGTCAGAAAGAGAGACAGACACAGACCGACAGAGAGACAGTTAGACAGACACAGAAAGACCGACATAGAGACAGTCCGAAAGAGAGACAGACACAGACAGACAGACAGACAGACAGACAGACAGACAGACAGACAGACAGACAGACAGACAGACAGACAGACAGACAGACAGACAGACAGACAGACAGACAGACATACAGACAGACAGTCAGACAGACAGACAGAGACAGACACAGACATACCGACAAAGAGACAGACAGATCAGACAGACACAGACAGACAGACAGACAGACAGACAGACAGACAGACAGACAGACAGACAGACAGACAGACAGACAGACAGACAGACAGAGAGACAGAGAGACAGACAGAGAGACAGACAGACAGACAGACAGACAGACAGACAGACAGACAGACAGACAGACAGACAGACAGACAGACAGACAGACATAGAGACAATCAGAAAGAGAGACAGACACATACAGACCGACATAGAGACAGACAAACAGACAGACAGAGACAGACAGATCAGACAGACACAGACAGACCGACATAGAGACAGTCAGAAAGAGAGACAGACACAGACAGACAGACAGAGAGACACAGAGAGACAGTCAGAAAGAGAGACAGACACAGACAGACAGACAGAGAGACACAGAGAGACAGTCAGAAAGAGAGACAGACAGACAGACAGGCAGAAAGAGAGACAGACACAGACACAGACAGACCGACAGAGAGACAGGCAGAAAGAGAGACAGACACAGACAGACAGACCGACAGAGAGACAGGCAGACAGATCAGACAGTGACTTCAACCACACTATAATGAGTTTAGAGAGACTAACTTTAATTTCAAACCAAAGCGAACATCAAACCGTAAAAGCACCAGAATAAATCAAACCTGAGACATGTGTGTGTGTGTGTGTGTGTGTGTGTGTGTGTGTGTTTACGTGCATCTCTCTCTCACCTGGGATCTTGGCGAGGATGGAGTCGGCCAGCTCATGGACGATCTCGTCGTTGCTCTTGCCCCCGCTGCGGGCTGAGGAGCGAGGCTGTACCTCCAGGATGGTGTTGATCAGGGTCATAGTCTCCAGACGCTGTACAGACAGACAAGACCTCACCGTTTTAGGGATGACAAGTAACCCACGGGACACAGACTATATACGCCTACAGTATGTATCCATGTTGTCAGCATCAAATGTAATGTTCTCCTCTTAACTGGCTAAATACATGTTTTGTATTGGTGATGTGACCTCTTATTTTCAGACAGTACATGAACAAAATCTGTCGAAACAAATTTGAATTAGGTACTGTATAGTTAATTGTCCCCAAGGCAGTATTAGCCCACTGAGCTAAAGGTGAGAATATATAAGCAGAGTGAAGTGTCTAACCTGGAAGGCGAGGTTGGCGTTCTCGTGCATACCAAAGATCTCAGGGTCGTCTATGAGAGGAAGGTTCTCTATGTACCTGTTATAGTCAC
Organism: Oncorhynchus tshawytscha; assembly: GCF_018296145.1. Taxonomy (NCBI): domain Eukaryota; kingdom Metazoa; phylum Chordata; class Actinopteri; order Salmoniformes; family Salmonidae; genus Oncorhynchus; species Oncorhynchus tshawytscha. The sequence continues at coordinate 196,811 of NW_024609660.1, forward strand.
TCAGTCTGTCTGCCTCGGGGGCAAAGTAGATACCTGACACACACAGACAGAATACCAACAGTTAGATCTCACTGAACACACACAGACAGAATACCAACAGTTAGATCTCACTGAACACACACAGACAGAATACCAACAGTTAGATCTCACTGAACACACACAGACAGAATACCAACAGTTAGATCTCACTGAACACACACAGACAGAATACCAACAGTTAGATCTCACTGAACACACACAGACACACAACAGTTAGATCTCACTGAACACACACAGACAGAATACCAACAGTTAGATCTCACTGAACACACACAGACAGAATACCAACAGTTAGATCTCACTGAACACACACAGACAGAATACCAACAGTTATATCTCACTGAACACACACAGACAGAATACCAACAGTTAGATCTCACTGAACACACACAGACAGAATACCAACAGTTAGATCTCACTGAACACACACAGACAGAATACCAACAGTTAGATCTCACTGAACACACACACAGACACACAACAGGACACACCTTTCCCCCATTTCTCAGATTTAGCAACATTTGTACACACAAATTGTACACACAAATTTGTACGCACACACACACAGTGGTCTTCACCTGAGGTGGAGAAGGTGTACCCTGGGTCCAGGGTGACAGGAGAGAAGAACCGTTTGAGGATGGTGCGGAGACAGCGCTGGTCCCAGGCATCAGTCACCCTGCCTCCGTAGGTTATCTCCCCTGGGGGGAGAGAGGGTGAGGGTGGGGGGAGTCATTAGGTACTGAAAGGAAGAACATGGACAGAAACCTGGAGGGGCTACCTCCAGAAGAAATGCTCATGTTGGTTTTACGGTCATTTCCCTAATGAGCACGACCCACTTCACATGAACCTGCTGTGGAAAACACATGTGGAATCATTCCTATTACAGACAGAGTGGAGCTGGAACAGAGGGTCTGCTGGGTAAATGGAAGGTTCTAATAGAGGTCCTAAACTTTAGTATGCAGAACACGGAACCCTTCTTTCAGTTATTACACTACGTGAGAGAGGGACACTTTGATTCAGGATGTTTAAAACTATATCATGCTGGGTTAAACACCCAATGATTTTCAAATGGATGGTTTCTGCATACAGAGAACGGTTCAATTAGGATTAAACAAACATTACAAAGCCTGACAAAACGGAAGAATGGAAGAAATCAGTAATGAAATAAAATCTGGCCTCAGGAGCGTGTAATCCCCCCAAATACATTTTCAATGGTGTATAATCATTATTAGAAGGTCAACTTAGAAAAAGGGGAAAAACATGTCAGTTTAGAGATACACTACATTACGAAAAGTATGTGGACTCCTCCTTGTCAAACATCATTCGCAAATTAAATCCAATTTTACTGGTCACATGTTATTGCAGGTGTAGCGAAATGCTTGTGTTCCTAGCTACAAAAGTACAGTAGTGTCTAACAATTCACAACAATACCTGCTACTACCTCCCAGAACCTCAGGGTCTTCCCTGCTACTAAACCTCCCAGAACCTCAGGGTCTTCCCTGCTACTAAACCTCCCAGAACCTCAGGGTCTTCCCTGCTACTAAACCTCCCAGAACCTCAGGGTCTTCCCTGCTACTAAACCTCTCAGAACCTCAGGGTCTTCCCTGCTACTAAACCTCCCTGAACCGCAGGGTCTTCCCTGCTACTAAACCTCTCAGAACCTCAGGGTCTTCCCTGCTACTAAACTTCTCAGAGCCTCAGGGTCTTCCCTGCAACTAAACCTCCCAGAACCTCAGGGTCTTCCCTGCTACTAAACCTCCCAGAACCGCAGGGTCTTCCCTGCTACTAAACCTCTCAGAACCTCAGGGTCTTCCCTGCTACTAAACCTCCCAGAACCTCAGGGTCTTCCCTGCTACTAAACCTCCCAGAACCTCAGGGTCTTCCCTGCTACTAAACCTCTCAGAACCTCAGGGTCTTCCCTGCTACTAAACCTCCCAGAACCTCAGGGTCTTCCCTGCTACTAAACCTCTCAGAACCTCAGGGTCTTCCCTGCTACTAAACCTCTCAGAACCTCAGGGTCTTCCCTGCTACTAAACCTCCCAGAACCTCAGGGTCTTCCCTGCTACTAAACCTCTCAGAACCTCAGGGTCTTCCCTGCTATTAAACCTCCCAGAACCTCAGGGTCTTCCCTGCTAGGGTCTTCCCTGCTAAACCTCCCAGAACCTCAGGGTCTTCCCTGCTACTAAACCTCCCAGAACCGCAGGGTCTTCCCTGCTACTAAATCTCCCAGAACCGCAGGGTCTTCCCTGCTAAACTCCCAGAACCTCAGGGTCTTCCCTGCTACTAAACCCAGAACCTCAGGGTCTTCCCTGCTACTAAACCTCTCAGAACCAGAACCTCAGGGTCTTCCCTGCTACTAAACCTCTCAGAACCTCAAGAACCTCAGGGTCCCTGCTACTAAACCTCCCAGAACCTCAGGGTCTTCCCTGCTACTAAACCTCTCAGAACCTCAGGGTCTTCCCTGCTATTAAACCTCCCAGAACCTCAGGGTCTTCCCTGCTACTAAACCTCTCAGAACCTCAGGGTCTTCCCTGCTATTAAACCTCCCAGAACCTCAGGGTCTTCCCTGCTACTAAACCTCCCAGAACCTCAGGGTCTTCCCTGCTACTAAACCTCTCAGAACCGCAGGGTCTTCCCTGCTACTAAACCTCCCAGAACCTCAAGGTCGTCCCTGCTACTAAACCTCCCAGAACCTCAGGGTCTTCCCTGCTACTAAACCTCTCAGAACCTCACAGTGGCCAACAGTAATGTGAATAATGGAGACAGGGAGGCGGGAAGGGAGACAGGCAGGGAGACAGGCAAGGAGGGAGACAGACAGGCAGGGAGACAGGCAGGGCGGCCGATACACACACAGTCCTACCAGTGATGTAGATGAGAGCATCCCAGGGTATGTGACCAGTCTGACAGTAGAGGTTCTGGTTGAGCAGGGCACACTCTCTGTCGCTGTCGTTGAACTCATAACGGATGTTCCAGCCCAGAGGACCAAACTTCTTCCTCTCCTGCAACACACACTCACTGTTTTTATTCTACTGTCAATCTCAACATCAGTTACAAAGACAATGAATACAGTAGGAGGTGTGTGTTCTGACATAATGAATACAGTAGGAGGTGTGTGTTCTGACATAATGAATACAGTAGGAGGTGTGTGTTCTGACATAATGAATACAGTAGGAGGTGTGTGTTCTGACATAATGAATACAGTAGGAGGTGTGTGTTCTGACCTAATGAATACAGTAGGAGGTGTGTGTTCTGACCTAATGAATACAGTAGGAGGTGTGTGTTCTGACATAATGAATACAGTAGGTGGTGTGTGTTCTGACATAATGAATACAGTAGGAAGTGTGTGTTCTGACATAATGAATACAGTAGGAGGTGTGTGTTCTGACCTGAATGATGGCGTGTGTGTTAGACATAATGAATACAGTAGGAGGTGTGTGTTCTGACATAATGAATACAGTAGGAGGTGTGTGTTCTGACATAATGAATACAGTAGGTGGTGTGTGTTCTGACCTAATGAATACAGTAGGAAGTGTGTGTTCTGACATAATGAATACAGTAGGAGGTGTGTGTTCTGACATAATGAATACAGTGAGGTGTGTGTTCTGACATAATGAATACAGTAGGAGGTGTGTGTTCTGACATAATGAATACAGTAGGAGGTGTGTGTTCTGACATAATGAATACAGTAGGAGGTGTGTGTTCTGACATAATGAATACAGTAGGAGGTGTGTGTTCTGACATAATGAATACAGTAGGAGGTGTGTGTTCTGACATAATGAATACAGTAGGAGGTGTGTGTTCTGACATAATGAATACAGTAGGAGGTGTGTGGTCTGACATAATGAATACAGTAGGAGGTGTGTGTCCTGACATAATGAATACAGTAGGAGGTGTGTGTTCTGACATAATGAATACAGTAGGAGGTGTGTGTTCTGACCTAATGAATACAGTAGGAGGTGTGTGTTCTGACCTAATGAATACAGTAGGAGGTGTGTGTTCTGACATAATGAATACAGTAGGAGGTGTGTGTTCTGACATAATGAACACAGTAGGTGGTGTGTGTTCTGACATAATGAATACAGTAGGAAGTGTGTGTGCTGACATAATGAATACAGTAGGAGGTGTGTGTTCTGACCTGTATGATGGCGTGGAAGTAGACATAATGAATACAGTAGGAGGTGTGTGTTCTGACATAATGAATACAGTAGGAGGTGTGTGTTCTGACATAATGAATACAGTAGGTGTGTGTTCTGACATAATGAATACAGTAGGAGGTGTGTGTTCTGACATAATGAATACAGTAGGAGGTGTGTGTTCTGACATAATGAATACAGTAGGAGGTGTGTGTTCTGACATAATGAATACAGTAGGAGGTGTGTGTTCTGACATAATGAATACAGTAGGAGGTGTGTGTTCTGACCTGTATGATGGCGTGGAAGAAGCAGACTCCAAAGATGATCTTCCTCCACTGGCGTCCCAGGATGTGCTCCTCAAAGAAGTTGTTGGTGATCTCAGTGAACGCCCGGCGCACGTTGGCACGTAGACCCTTAGGAGGCTCGTTGGTCACCTGGCCCACGCACACACACACACACACACACACACACACACACACACACACACACACACACAGACACACAGACGTCCACAGACACACAGACGTCCACACACAGATGTGGAAATAAAAGGATAACAATCAGATAATTCCGAGACATAGATATGCACCCACGCTCAATCACATGGGTTAGGTGTGTGTGAGCACACAAGTGTGTATGTGCCTATAAAGAGCGATGGCCCTACATGTGTGTGTAAGCCATGTGTGACAGGACCACTCTCTCATGGTTAGAGAAGGCCCTGTGAGGGATATGAAACACTGTCCGGAGTGGCTAAGGTTGAGAAGAGTGGCTAAGGTTGAGAAGAGTGGCTAAGGTTGAGAAGAGTGGCTAAGGTTGAGAAGAGTGGCTAAGGTTGAGAGGAGTGGCTAAGGTTGAGAAGAGTGGCTAAGGTTGAGAAGAGTGGCTAAGGTTGAGAGGAGTGGCTAAGGTTGAGAAGAGTGGCTAAGGTTGAGAGGAGTGGCTAAGGTTGAGAGGAGTGGCTAAGGTTGAGAAGAGTGGCTAAGGTTGAGAGGAGTGGCTAAGGTTGAGAGGACAATCTGTCCAAAGACGCAAACAGGAAATAACGGAATTGCTGAGGATCCATAAATATCTCAACAGAGCCTTGAGAATCCAATACTGTTTCAATTTAGACAATCCAAGATTATGCTCTAGAACCTAAGACTGAGTTGTAGAACTAAGTCTGAGATTGTAGAACCTAAGACTGAGATTCTAGAACCTAAGACTGAGTTTCATCATCTAAGACTGAGTTCCAGAATCTAAAACGGAGTAGTAGAACCTAAGTTTGAGTTGTAGAATGGAAGGTCTCTATGTCCTGTGACAGAGTGTAAAGTTGAGTGTTACCTTGACAGAGTTCTGGAGGACGGTGACAGGGAACACCTTGGTGGGCATGGAGCTCAGGAACAACCTGAAGTTCTCATGGATCACCGTGTCTAACAGGGAGGAGGTGACAGAATGAGTCAGTAGACATAAACACAGCACACACACACAGGGTCAGTCCAGTCCATAGCGTGTCGTAGAGAGGTCCAGCAGCACAGGACAGCCGCAGGTGCAAGGTGTGTGTGTGAGAGCCATTCAAATCCCCATTCACCTTGTGTCCTGACCTAACCACACAGCAACACCTCACACCACCTGATACCCAGGTACATACAGTTGAAGTGGGAAGTTCACATACACTTAGGATGGAGTCATTAAAACTCTTTTTTCAACCACTCCACAAATTTCTTGTAAACAAACTATAGTTTTGGGAAGTCGGTTAGGACATCTACTTTGTTTTGTTTTATTTATTTATTTTACCTTTATTTAACTAGGCAAGTCAGTTAAGAACAAATCCTACATCCTACCTATATGACCTAGGATGTCATATACTGTAGGGAATATGGTCAATATAAATGGTGCGTGTGTGTGTAGGGTGTGTGTGTGTGTAGGGTGTGTGTGTCAGGGGTGTGTGTGTAGTGTGTGTGTGTTTAGGGTGTCTGTGTGTAGGTTATGTGTGTGTGTGTGTGTGTGTGTGTGTGTGTGTGTGTGTGTGTGTGTGTGTGTGTGTCTGTGTGTAGGGTGTGTGTGTGTGTGTGTGTGTGTGTCTGTGTGTAGGTTATGTGTGTGTGTCTTGTGTGTTCCTGTGTGTGTCCAGGACACAGCCAGGTGTGTGTGTCTACAGTGTGTGTCTGTGTGTAAGTGGTGTGTGTTTAGAGTGTGTGTATATAGGGTGTCTGTGTGTAGGGTGTGTGTGTGTGTGTTTAGGGTGTCTGGGTGTAGGTTATGTGTGTGTGTGTGTGTGTCTGTGTGTAGGACCTCACCTGTGTGTGTGTGTGTCTACAGTGTGTGTGTCTGTGTGTAAGTGGTGTGTGTTTAGGGTGTCTGTATATAGGGTGTGTCTGTGTGTAGGGTGTGTCTGTGTGTAGGGTGTGTGTGTGTGTGTTTAAGGTGTCTGACCCGGCTCAGTGAAGGTCTTGATAAGTTCCTCCATGGCTAACATCCAGGACACAGCCAGGTGACAGTTCTGGAGGAAGATCCAGTTACCACTCTTCAGAGCTTCCAGAATCATCTTCTCAGCTATAGGACCCTGACCCTGACCTAGAGAGATAGACCTCACCCTGGAGAGAGAGACAGGGGGTTAATACTGAGAGACCCTGACCTAGAGAGCTAGACCTCACCCTGGAGAGAGAGACAGGGGGTTAATACTGAGAGACCCTGACCTAGAGAGATAGACCTCACCCTGGAGAGAGAGACAGGAGGTTAATACTGAGAGACCCTGACCTAGAGAGATAGACCTCACCCTGGAGAGAGAGACAGGGGGTTAATACTGAGAGACCCTGACCTAGAGAGCTAGACCTCACCCTGGAGAGAGAGACAGGGGGTTAATACTGAGAGACCCTGACCTAGAGAGATAGACCTCACCCTGGAGAGAGAGACAGAGGTTAATACTGAGAGACCCTGACCTAGAGAGATAGACCTCACCCTGGAGAGAGAGACAGAGAGAGACCCTGACCTAGAGAGATAGACCTCACCCTGGAGAGAGAGACAGGAGGTTAATACTGAGAGACCCTGACCTAGAGAGATAGACCTCACCCTGGAGAGAGAGAGACATGAGAGTTAATACTAGAGAGACCCTGACCTAGAGAGATAGACCTCACCCTGGAGAGAGAGACACCCTGGAGAGTTAATACTGAGAGACCCTGACCTAGAGAGATAGACCTCACCCTGGAGAGAGAGACAGAGTTAATACTGAGAGACCCTGACCTAGAGAGATAGACCTCACCCTGGAGAGAGAGACATGGGGTTAATACTGAGAGACCCTGACCTAGAGAGATAGACCTCACCCTGGAGAGAGAGACAGAGTTAATACTGAGAGACCCTGACCTAGAGAGATAGACCTCACCCTGGAGAGAGAGACAGGGGTTAATACTGAGAGACCCTGACCTAGAGAGATAGACCTCACCCTGGAGAGAGAGACAGGGGTTAATACTGAGAGACCCTGACCTAGAGAGATAGACCTCACCCTGGAGAGAGACAGACAGAGGTTAATACTGAGAGACCCTGACCTAGAGAGATAGACCTCACCCTGAGAGAGAGACAGTTAACCTCACTGAGAGACCCTGACCTAGAGAGATAGACCTCACCCTGGAGAGAGACAGAGAGGACCCTGACCTAGAGAGATAGACCTCACCCTGGAGAGAGACAGAGAGGACCCTGACCTAGAGAGATAGACCTCACCCTGGAGAGAGAGACAGAGAGGACCCTGACCTAGAGAGATAGACCTCATTCTGGAGAGAGAGACAGAGAGGACCCTGACCTAGAGAGATAGACCTCACCCTGGAGAGAGAGACAGGAGGTTAATACTGAGAGACCCTGACATAGAGAGATAGACCTCACCCTGGAGAGAGAGACAGAGTTAATACTGAGAGACCCTGACCTAGAGAGATAGACCTCACCCTGGAGAGAGAGACAGGGGGTTAATACTGAGAGACCCTGACCTAGAGAGATAGACCTCACCCTGGAGAGAGAGACAGAGTTAATACTGAGAGACCCTGACCTAGAGAGATAGACCTCACCCTGGAGAGAGAGACAGGGGTTAATACTGAGAGACCCTGACCTAGAGAGATAGACCTCACCCTGGAGAGAGAGACAGACAGGGGTTAATACTGAGAGACCCTGACCTAGAGAGATAGACCTCACCCTGGAGAGAGAGACAGGGGTTAATACTGAGAGACCCTGACCTAGAGAGATAGACCTCACCCTGGAGAGAGAGACAGGGGGTTAATACTGAGAGACCCTGACCTAGAGAGATAGACCTCACCCTGGAGAGAGAGACAGAGTTAATACTGAGAGACCCTGTGATTCACAAACCTTCCATAACAAAGCCATCACCTACAGAGAGATGAGCTGGTCCTGGGGCTATGTTCCTAGAGAGATAGACCTCACCCTGGAGAGAGAGAGAGGGACCTCACTGAGAGACAGACCCTGACCTAGAGAGATAGACCTCACCTGGAGAGAAGACAGAGAGAGACCTGACCTAGAGAGAGAGACCCTGACCTGGAGAGAGAGGAGACCTCACCCTGAGAGAGAGAGAGACCCTGACCCTGGAGAGATAGACCTAACTACTGGAGAAAGACAGAGAGGACCCTGACCTGAGAGATAGACCTCACCCTGGAGAGAGACAGATTAGAGAGACCCTGACCTAGAGAGATAGACCTCACCCTGGAGAGAGACAGAGAGTTAATACTGAGAGACCCTGACCTAGAGAGATAGACCTCACCCAGTGAGACAGAGACAGAGCAAGAGAGACCCTGACCAGAGAGATAGACCTCACTGAAGAGAGAGACAGAGAGTTACCCTGACCTAGAGAGATGACCTAGAGAGAGACAGACCTCACCCTGACCTGTCCTTTAGACCATTTGTACATTGTTAAGACACTGTACCTATAGAGACTGACATGACCCTGGAGATGTCTTTACTCTTTTAGAGAGAAACTCACCCTGAGAGACAGGTTAATACTGAGAGACCCTGACCTAGAGAGATAGACCTCACCCTGGAGAGAGACAGAGAGAGAGACCCTGACCTACCTAGAGAGATAGACCTCACCCTGGAGAGAGAGACAGTTAATACTGAGAGACCCTGACCTAGAGAGATAGACCTCACCCTGAGAGAGAGACAGACAGAGAGACCCTGACCTAGAGAGATAGACCTCACCCTGAGAGACAGAGTTAATAGAGAGACCCTGACCTAGAGAGATAGACCTCACCCTGGAGAGAGAGACAGAGAGGACCCTGACCTAGAGAGATAGACCTCACCCTGGAGAGAGAGACCCTGACCTAGAGAGATAGACCTCACCCTGGAGAGAGAGACAGGGGTTAATACTGAGAGACCCTGACCTAGAGAGATAGACCTCACCCTGGAGAGAGAGACAGAGACAGAGGTTAATACTGAGAGACCCTGACCTAGAGAGATAGACCTCACCCTGGAGAGAGAGACATGGGGTTAATACTGAGAGACCCTGACCTAGAGAGATAGACCTCACCCTGGAGAGAGAGACAGAGTTAATACTGAGAGACCCTGACCTAGAGAGATAGACCTCACCCTGGAGAGAGAGAGAGGTTAATACTGAGGACCCTGACCTAGAGAGATAGACCTCACCCTGGAGAAAGACAGGGGGGACCCTGACCTAGAGAGATAGACCTCACCCTGGAGAGAGAGACAGGGACCCTGACCTAGAGAGATAGACCCCACCCTGGAGAGAGATAGACCTCACCCTGGAGAGAGAGACAGAGGACCCTGACCTAGAGAGATAGACCTCACCCTGAGAGAGAGACCTGACCTAGAGATAGACCTCACCCTGGAGAGAGAGACAGAGTTAACCTACTGAGAGACCCTGACCTAGAGAGATAGACCTCACCCTGGAGAGAGAGACAGAGTTAATACTGAGAGACCCTGACCTAGAGAGATAGACCTCACCCTGGAGAGAGAGACAGAGAGTTAACACTGAGAGAGAGAGCTCACCCTGAGAGACAGAGAGGATAATACTGAGAGACCTAGAGAGATAGACCTCACCCTGGAGAGAGAGACAGTTAATACTGAGACCCTGACCTAGAGAGATAATACCCTGAGAGACAGAGAGGACCCTGACCTAGAGAGACAGACCTCACCCTGAGAGAGAGAGTTAATACTGAGACCCTGACCAGAGAGTTAATACCCTGGAGAGAGAGACAGAGAGTTAATACTGACCTAGAGAGATAGACCTCACCCTGGAGAGAGAGACAGAATACTGAGAGACCCTGACCTAGAGAGATAGACCTCACCCTGGACTGAGAGACAGAGTTAGGACCCTGACCTAGAGAGATAACCTCACCCTGAAGAGACAGAGGACCCTGACCTAGAGAGATAGACCTCACCCTGGACTGAGAGACAGAGAGTTAATACTGAGAGACCCTGACCTAGAGATAGACCTCACCCTGGAGAGAGAGACAGAGTTAATACTGAGGACCCTGACCTAGAGAGATAGACCTCACCCTGGAGAGAGAGACAGAGTTAATACTGAGGAGACCAGAGAGTTAATCACCCTGAGAGACAGAGTTAATACTGAGAGACCCTGACCTAGAGAGATAGACCTCACCCTGAGACAGAGGATTAATACTGAGAGACTGGAGAGAGAGACTAGACCTAGAGAGATAGACCTCACCCTGGAGAGAGAGACAGAGTTAATACTGAGAGGACCCTGACCTAGAGAGATAGACCTCACCCTGGAGAGAGAGACAGAGAGTTAATACTGAGAGAGACAGAGTTAACCCTGAGAGACAGAGTTAGGACCCTGACAGAGTTAATACTGAGAGACAGAGATTAAGGACTGAAAGACAGAGATTAATACCCTGGAGAGAGAGACAGAGAGGATTAATACTAGAGAGATAGACCTCACCCTGGAGAGAGAGACAGAGTTAATAGGAGACCTAGAGAGTTAACCTCACCCTGGAGAGAGAGACAGTTAATACTGAGACCCTGACTAGAGAGTTAACCTCACCCTGGAGAGAGAGACAGAGTTAATACTGAGAGACCCTGACTAGAGAGTTAATACCCTGGGAGACAGAGAGGTTAATACTGAGAGAGATAGACCTCACCCTGGAGAGAGACAGAGAGGACCCTGACCTAGAGAGACAGAGTTCACCCTGAGACAGAGAGGACCCTGACCTAGAGAGATAGACCTCACCCTGGAGAGAGAGACAGAGAGTTAATACTGAGAGACCCTGACCTAGAGAGATAGACCCTGGAGAGAGAGACACCCTGGAGAGAGACACAGAGAGTTAATACTGAGAGACCCTGACCTAGAGAGATAGACCTCACCCTGGAGAGAGAGACAGAGAGGACTGAGAGACCCTGACCTAGAGAGATAGACCTCACCCTGGAGAGAGAGACAGAGAGTTAATACTGAGAGACAGAGAGGACCCTGACCTAGAGAGAGATTTGTATTGATTTATTTTTCATTGAACCTTTATTTAACTAGGCAAGTCAGTTAAGAACAAATTCTTATTTACAATGACGGCCTACACCGGCCAAACCTGGACACATGATGAGAAAGAAGGACAAGTTGTTAATACTGAGATACAGGGGACGGACATAGAGAGAGGGGGACAGGGGTACCCAACTACCCCTCCCCCCTCCCTCCCCCTTCTCCTCCATCCTCCCGCTGTCCCACCCCCTCACCTGTCCAGGTATCCCCTCTCCTTGGCGAAGCGTTGGAAGGCTCCCATGGGGTCTGATCCAGTACTGAGGATGAAGACCAGGGGGGTGGAGGGAGACATGTCACTGTAGAGAGTGGCCAGGTCAACAGGAGGGTTCTCTACAAACTGTTTCCCCAGGCTCACGATCACAAACTCTGTCACCGCAAACACCACCTAGAGGGAGGGAGGGAGAGTGGCAGGGAGAGTAAGTCAACTCCCTCTGGCTATCTACTCTGATTCCAGAGTACTCTCCTCTGAGTGTTTCAGAGAGCAGAATAACTGAATTTACAAACGTTCAACACCAGCTGAATATGGCAGCTGTCAGCAAACGTTGGCAAAAAAACATCATTAAAATGTTGCCAGCAGCACAGTTACAGTCACCAACACTCAGGTTAACATGAAAACAGCCTAACCAGCTCTGCTAGCGCAAGGAAAATGGTCAGAGTGAGGTGTTCTCTCATTATGTGTCTGGAAGTAGCTAGCCAGTTAGCTTGGGTGGTTGACCATAGTTGTGAGGTCAGAACGCTCGGCTAAGACCTAGTCCTCCTCGCCAGCTCTGAACGCTCCGAGAGCCACGCTCTGGATTTACCAACGCTCTGACAACGCTCAGAGCTCTGAAACGCTCAGGCACACTCTGACCAACGCTCTGACAACGCTCAGAGCACACTCTGACAACGCTCAGAGCACACTCTGACAACGCTCAGAGCACACTCTGACAACGCTCAGAGCACTCTGACAACGCTCAGAGCACACTCTGACAACGCTCAGAGCACACTCTGACAACGCTCAGAGCACACTCTGACAACGCTCAGAGCACACTCTGACAACGCTCACTCTGAGCTCAGAGCACACTCTGACAACGCTCAGAGCACACTCTGACAACGCTCAGAGCACACTCTGACAACGCTCAGAGCACACTCTGACAACGCTCAAGAGCACACTCTGACAACGCTCAGAGCACACTCTGACAACGCTCAGAGCACACTCTGACAACGCTCAGAGCACACTCTGACAACGCTCAGAGGACACTCTGACAACGCTCAGAGCACACTCTGACAACGCTCAGAGCACACTCGCTGACAACGCTCAGAGCACACTCTGACAATGCTCAGAGGACACTCTGACAACGCTCAGAGCACACTCTGACAACGCTCAGAGCACACTCTGACAACGCTCAGAGCACACTCTGACAACGCTCAGAGCACACTCTGACAACGCTCAGAGCACACTCTGACAACGCTCAGAGCACACTCTGACAACGCTCAGAGCACACTCTGACAACGCTCAGAGCACACTCTGACAACGCTCAGAGCACACTCTGACAACGCTCAGAGCACACTCTGACAACGCTCAGAGCACACTCTGACAACGCTCAGAGCACACTCTGACAACGCTCAGAGCACACTCTGACAACGCTCAGAGCACACTCTGACAACGCTCAGAGCACAATCTGACAACGCTCAGAGCACACTCTGACAACGCTCAGAGCACACTCTGAGCGTTGAATTTAAGAACACACCCTAAATAAAACGGATGGATGAACATAACTGCAAATATCGCTGTGTGGCCTGAAGGGCAACTCCTATCAAATATGACCATTGATATACAACATACAATGAGAGAGATGCCAAGAAAACTGGCAGCCCTTTCACCATCACAAGCAGACACACACACACACACACGCACACCAATAACCCCCACTACCTTCTCCTCCATGAAGCTCTTGATGAGCACCAGTTTCTGGAAGGCCCCCAGTCTCTGATCCCAGTGACCCCTGACCCCGTTTGCCTTTTCCTTCTCTTCTTCAGACATCTCCTCTGAGTAGGGAGGCAGCTGGGAGTCAGACACGTAGCCCTGCCAGTTCTCTGGGTTGAAACACACTTCCAGACGACCTGGGAACACACACTCCAATATTCATCTACTTCTGTTGCTAGGCAGAAGAGTGTGTGTTCCTATTGACATCATTAGCAGATTACAAGGTAGTGGTAATCTCTAGGTTATTTTAGCTGTGTGTTACTACTCTACCTAGTGGTAATCTCTAGGTTATTTTAGCTGTGTTACTACTCTACCTAGTGGTAATCTCTAGGTTATTTTAGCTGTGTGTTACTACTCTACCTAGTGGTAATCTCTAGGTTATTTTAGCTGTGTTACTACTCTACCTAGTGGTAATCTCTAGGTTATTTTAGCTGTGTGTTACTACTCTACCTAGTGGTAATCTCTAGGTTATTTTAGCTGTGTTACTACTCTACCTAGTGGTAATCTCTAGGTTATTTTAGCTGTGTTACTACTCTACCTAGTGGTAATCTCTAGGTTATTTTAGCTGTGTGTTACTACTCTACCTAGTGGTAATCTCTAGGTTATTTTAGCTGTGTTACTACTCTACCTAGTGGTAATCTCTAGGTTATTTTAGCTGTGTTACTACTCTACCTAGTGGTAATCTCTAGGTTATTTTAGCTGTGTTACTACTCTACCTAGTGGTAATCTCTAGGTTATTTTAGCTGTGTTACTACTCTACCTAGTGGTAATCTCTAGGTTATTTTAGCTGTGTTACTACTCTACCTAGTGGTAATCTCTAGGTTATTTTAGCTGTGTTACTACTCTACCTAGTGGTAATCTCTAGGTTATTTTAGCTGTGTGTTACTACTCTACCTAGTGGTAATCTCTAGGTTATTTTAGCTGTGTTACTACTCTACCTAGTGGTAATCTCTAGGTTATTTTAGCTGTGTTACTACTCTACCTAGTGGTAATCTCTAGGTTATTTTAGCTGTGTTACTACTCTACCTAGTGGTAATCTCTAGGTTATTTTAGCTGTGTTACTACTCTACCTAGTGGTAATCTCTAGGTTATTTTAGCTGTGTTACTACTCTACCTAGTGGTAATCTCTAGGTTATTTTAGCTGTGTTACTACTCTACCTAGTGGTAATCTCTAGGTTATTTTAGCTGTGTTACTACTCTACCTAGTGGTAATCTCTAGGTTATTTTAGCTGTGTTACTACTCTACCTAGTGGTAATCTCTAGGTTATTTTAGCTGTGTTACTACTATACCTAGTGGTAATCTCTAGATTATTTTAGCTGTGTTACTACTCTACCTAGTGGTAATCTCTAAATTATTTTAGCTGTGTGTTACAACTCTATCTAGTGGTAATCTCTAGGTTATTTTAGCTGTGTTACTACTCTACCTAGTGGTAATCTCTAGGTTATTTTAGCTGTGTGTTACTACTCTACCTAGTGGTAATCTCTAGGTTATTTTAGCTGTGTTACTACTCTACCTAGTGGTAATCTCTAGGTTATTTTAGCTGTGTGTTACAACTCTACCTAGTGGTAATCTCTAGGTTATTTTAGCTGTGTGTTACAACTCTACCTAGTGGTAATCTCTAGGTTATTTTAGCTGTGTGTTACCACTCTACCTAGTGGTAATCTCTAGGTTATTTTAGCTGTGTTAGAGACTCTACCTAGTGGTAATCTCTAGGTTAATGTAGCTGTGTTACAACTCTACCTAGTGGTAATCTCTAGGTTATTTTAGCTGTGTTACTACTCTACCTAGTTTTATAGAGATGGGTGTGGCGGTGATCTCTCTCTTGATGCCGTTGAAGCAGGGCAGCGTGTCCTCCAGCTCACAGCATGTCTGCCAGGTAAACTCTGACAGCCATGGCACCTCAGGCCTCTCTGGATGATCCTGATGGGGGAGAGAGGGAGAGAGAGACAGCCAGGGGGAGGGAGGGAGAGAGAGACAGCCAGGGGGAGGGAGGGAGAGACAGCCAGGAGGAGGGAGGGAGAGGGAGACAGCCAGGGGGAGGGAGGGAGAGAGAGCCAGGGGGAGGGAGGGGAGAGAGAGAGCCAGGGGAGAGGGAGGGAGAGAGAGACAGCCAGGGGGGAGGGAGGGAGAGAGAGACAGCCAGGGGGAGGGAGGGAGAGAGCCAGGGGGGAGGGAGGGAGACAGCCAGGGGAGGGAGGGAGAGACAGCCAGGGGGGGGGAGGGAGGGAGAGAGCCAGGGGGGGAGGGAGACATAAGGAGAGACAGCCAGGGGGGGGGGGGAGGGAGGGAGAGACAGCCAGGGGGGGGAGGGAGAGAGAGCCAGGGGGGAGGGAGAGAGACAGCCAGGGGGGAGGGAGGAAGAGAGACAGCCAGGGGGGAGGGAGGGAGGGAGAGAGCCAGGGGGAGAGACAGCCAGGGGGGGAGGGAGGAAGAGACAGCCAGGGGGAGGGAGGGATAGACAGCCAGGGGAGGGAGGGAGAGAGAGACAGCCAGGGGGGGAGGGAGAGAGAGAGCCAGGGGGGGGGAGAGAGAGAGAGCCAGGGGGAGGGAGGGAGACGAGACACAGCCAGGGGGAGGGAGGGAGAGAGAGACAGCCAGGGGGAGGGAGGGGGAGAGAGAGAGACAGGGGGGAGGGAGAGAGACAGCCAGGGGGAGGGAGGGAGAGACAGCCAGAGGGGGGGAGGGAGATGAGAGATAGCCAGGGGGGGGGAGGGAGAGAGAGACAGCCAGGGGGAGGGAGGAGAGACAGCCAGGGGGGGAGGGAGATAGAGAGACAGCCAGGGGGGGGAGAGAGAATGATAGCCAGAGGGGGGAGGGAGGGAGAGAGAGAGAGCCAGGGGAGAGGGAGGGAGAGAGAAGGGGTGGTGCGGCAAAGGAAAAGTTGGTCGGGTGTTGGAGATAGAGAGAGAGGGGAGAGGGATGGAGGAAGGGAGAGGAGAGGAGAAAGGGAGAGGGGACAAAAGACAAGAGAAGTGCAGTGGAAAGAGAAGCGAATGGATAGATAGAAAGGGGGTGTGGAGAGGAGACATAAGAGAATGATAGATAGAGGGGGTGTGGAGAGGAGACATAAGAGAATGATAGATAGAGGGGGTGTGGAGAGGAGACAGAAGATAATGATAGATAGAGGGGGTGTGTGGAGACAGGAGATGATAGAAGAGAATGATAGATAGAGGGGGTGTGGAGAGGAGACATAAGAGAATGATAGATAGAGAGGGGGTGTGGAGAGGAGACAGAAGATAATGATAGATAGAGAGGGGGTGTGGAGAGGAGACAGAAGAGAATGATAGATAGAGGGGTGTGGAGAGGAGACATAAGAGAATGATAGATAGAGAGGGGGTGTGGAGAGGAGACAGAAGAGAATGATGAGATAGAGAGGGGGTGTGGAGAGGAGACAGAAGAGAATGATAGATAGAGAGGGGGTGTGGAGAGGAGACAGAAGAGAATGATAGATAGAGAGGGGTGTGGAGAGGAGACATAAGAGAATGATAGATAGAGAGGGGTGTGGAGAGGAGACATAAGAGAATGATAGATAGAGAGGGGGTGTGGAGAGGAGACATAAGATAATGATAGATAGAGAGGGGGTGGAGAGGAGACAGAAGAGAATGATAGATAGAGAGGGGGTGTGGAGAGGAGACATAAGAGAATGATAGATAGAGAGGGGGTGTGGAGAGGAGACAGAAGAGAATGATGATAGAGAGGGGTGTGGAGAGGAGACAGAAGAGAATGATAGATAGAGAGGGGGTGTGGAGAGGAGACATAAGATAATGATAGATAGAGAGGGGTGTGGAGAGGAGACAGAAGAGAATGATAGATAGAGAGGGGGTGTGGAGAGGAGACAGAAGAGAATGATAGATAGAGAGGGGGTGTGGAGAGGAGACAGAAGAGAATGATAGATAGAGAGGGGTGTGGAGAGGAGACAGAAGAGAATGATAGATAGAGAGGGGGTGTGGAGAGGAGACAGAAGAGAATGATAGATCGAGAGGGGGTGTGGAGAGGAGACAGAAGAGAATGATAGATAGAGAGGGGGTGTGGAGAGGAGACATAAGAGAATGATAGATAGAGAGGGGGTGTGGAGAGGAGACATAAGATAATGATAGATAGAGAGGGGGTGTGGAGAGGAGACATAAGAGAATGATAGATAGAGGGGGGGTGTGGAGAGGAGACAGAAGAAGAGGGGAGGACAAGGGGACATTGGGTATTACGTGGAGAACCGAGGTGATGGATGGAGAGAAGATGAGGTGGCAGGTGAAAAGAAGATAAGCAGGGGAGGACAGAGGATCAGGTCATCATTTTAATGATTTAATCCCCCAATGGTTTAGGGTCCCAGTTTCAGACAAAGCGGCCATCTTTCCCCTGCTTAAATAACGACATATAGAGACAGACTAAACCGCCCATTAGATATAGACTCATTGAATAATACATTCAGCAATCCACTCTTGTCAGAACTCTTCAAAAAACCCTGCTCTAGAGAAATCCCAACACACTGTTCTCAGGCTAGTTTAGTGTATAGCACACCTTATGATGAGAGTTAGAATTGGGGAGGGTTAGCTGATCCTAGATCTGTGTCTCTGGAGACAGCTAAATCATTGACTACACACAGACACATGGGGACATCAGTATTCTACACACAGTCACAGGTTAGAGGGGACTCTCTCCCCCTCTCTGTTTCTCTCTCCTGCAGAGCGGGAAAGAGGCTGACAAGCCCTCTGGTATACAGGCACTCTTAACTAGGATATTTAAAATGATGCATTCCTAATGGACTGAGTAAAGACTGCTGAGGGATAGAAGAAGTGGGAATCATTGTCTGGCTCAAGACATATCTTCATTTTAGGGAGAGATTCCAGACAGCCCTGTTATAGACCAGTGACAATTGACAGATTATCAACATTTATGTTGTGCTGCATATTACAACAAACCTGAGCTCTCTTTCTGGTTTGGGTTTGAACATATAATATGATTGGTAAAAGGTCTGAAATATAAACTCTATGATTGGTGAAATATAAATGATTGGTCTGAAATATAAACTCTATGATTGGTAAAGGTCTGAAATATAAACTCTATGATTGGTAAAGGTCTGAAATATAAACTCTATGATTGGTAAAGGGCTGAAATATAAACTCTATGATTGGTAAAGGGCTGAAATATAAACTCTATGATTGGTAAAGGGCTGAAATATAAACTCTATGATTGGTAAAGGGCTGAAATATAAATATGATTGGTAAAGGGCTGAAATATAAAATGATTGGTAAAATGAAATATAAACTCTATGATTTGCTGAAATATAAACTCTATGATTGGTAAAGGTCTGAAATATAAACTCTATGATTGGTAAAGGGCTGAAATATAAACTCTATGATTGGTAAAGGGCTGAAATATAAACTCTATGATTGGTAAAGGGTCTGAAATATAAACTCTATGATTGGTAAAGGGCTGAAATATAAACTCTATGATTGGTAAAGGGCTGAAATATAAACTCTATGATTGGTAAAGGCTGAAATATAAACTCTATGATTGGTAAAGGGCTGAAATATAAACTCTATGATTGGTAAAGGGCTGAAATATAAACTCTATGATTGGTAAAGGCTGAAATATAAACTCTATGATTGGTAAAGGGCTGAAATATAAACTCTATGATTGGTAAAGGGCTGAAATATAAACTCTATGATTGGTAAAGGCTGAAATATAAACTCTATGATTGGTAAAGGGCTGAAATATAAACTCTATGATTGGTAAAGGTCTGAAATATAAACTCTATGATTGGTAAAGGGCTGAAATATAAACTCTATGATTGGTAAAGGGCTGAAATATAAACTCTATGATTGGTAAAGGGCTGAAATATAAACTCTATGATTGGTAAAGGGCTGAAATATAAACTCTATGATTGGATTGGTAAAAGGGATTGGTAAAGGGCTTGAAATATAAACTCTATGAAATATAAACTCTATGATTGGTAAAGGGCTGAAATATAAACTCTATGATTGGTAAAGGGCTGCTGAAATAAATTATAAACTCTATGATTGGTAAAGGGCTGAAATATAAACTCTATGATTGGTAAAGGTCTGAAATATAAACTCTATGATTGGTAAAGGCTGAAATATAAACTATGATTGGTAAAGGGTCTGAAATATAAACTCTATGATTGGTAAAGGGCTGAAATATAAACTCTATGATTGGTAAAGGGCTGAAATATAAACTCTATGATTGGTAAGGGTCTGAAATATAAACTCTATGATTGGTAAAGGTCTGAAATATAAACTCTATGATTGGTAAAGGGCTGAAATATAAACTCTATGATTGGTAAAGGGCTGAAATATAAACTCTATGATTGGTAAAGGGCTGAAATATAAACTCTATGATTGGTAAAGGGCTGAAATATAAACTCTATGATTGGTAAAGGGCTGAAATATAAACTCTATGATTGGTAAAGGGCTTGAAATTCTTCCCGTGATTTGCTAAGAGCTCACATATCTATCCTTTTCGACTGGCTTAGAGTGGACACTAGTTGCCGTTAATTGGCTGACACCGGACGATAGTCCCATTTGATTGGCTGACGAGCCCGTCAATCAACCTGACTACCTTGTCTAGGGGGGGCGCTCCTCGCAGGAAGTGCTGCCACTCTGCGTCAGTGACCTCCCCATGCTGGCGCATGATGTCCACACAAAGCATGAAGCTGTAATAACAAAAATATGAATCATCATCATCATCATCATCATCGTGAATATATTTGTAGAGTCCATTTGATACCCAGAATGCAGCTTAAAGAAAAGGTCAAACCCCCTTTACCTGTAGATGGTCTTGTGCTGCTCAAACAGGCCGCGGGATATGTTGGTGTAGCTGGTGAGCAGGGTCTGGTCCAGGAGGATCTGCAGGCGCTCTTCCAGAACACTGCTCTTCTCTGATATCTCTATGGTGGAGTTAAAGAGCTACAGGGAGGGGGTCAGAGAGAGCAGGGGAGAGGGAGGAAGGTGGGGAGGGGGTCAGGGAGAGCAGGTGAGAGGGAGTAAGGTGGGGAGGGGGATCAGGGAGAGCAGGGGAGAGGGAGGAAGGTGGGGAGGGGGATCAGGGAGAGCAGGTGAGAGGGAGGGGGAGGGAGGAGATGATCAGGGGAGAGAGAGGGGGAGGGAGAGGGAGGAAGGTGGGGAGGAGATGATCAGGGAGAGAGGAGGAGATGGGGAAGAGGTGATCAGGGGAGAGGGAGGGAGGGGGGGTGATCAGGGGAGAGAGAGAGGTGGGAGGGAGGAGATGGGGAAGAGGTGATCAGGGGAGAGAGAGGGGGAGGGAGGAGATGGGGAAGAGGTGATCAGGGGAGAGAGAGAGGGAGGGAGAGGGAGGGAGGGGGTGATCAGGGGAGAGTTAGAGGGGGAGGAGGAGATGGGGGAAGAGGTGATCAGGGGAGAGAGGGGGAGGGAGGAGATGGGGAAGAGGTGATCAGGGGAGAGAGGGGGAGGGAGAGGAGGGAGGTAGTGATCAGGGAGGGAGAGAGGGGAGGGAGAGGGAGATCAGGGGAGAGAGAGAGGGAGGGAGAGGGGGAGGGAGAGGGAGGGAGGGAGGGGGAGATGTGAAGATGAGAAAGTCAACTCCAGAGGGAAAAAGCCCCACAGTGATTGTTGCTGATACACTATGACACAAAGGGAAAAACAACATTGCTGATTCATGAAGGTCAGAGAACCAATCATTCTCGACCACATAGACAGAAAGGTCACCTGCTTGAAGTACTTGAGGGAGAACTGGTACATGGGGTCTATCTCAGAGAGGCTGGCGATGACAAAGTACATGACGGAGCCTCGTGTGGCCACGGGCCGGTAGCGCTCCCTGGCCGCGTTGATCATCAGCTCTGTCGCCTCCGCCTCCTCCAAACGATGCTTAATGGCCTCTGACGTCACCTGGAGAGGGAGAGAGGGAGAGAGAGAGAGAGGGAGAGAGAGAGAGGGAGAGAGAGAGGGAGAGAGAGAGAGAGAGGGAGGGAGGGAGGGAGGGAGGGAGGGAGGGAGAGAGGGGAGAGAGGGGGAGAGGGAGGGAGAGAGGGTGAAAGGGAGAGAGGGAGAGAGGGGAGAGAGAGAGAGGGAGAGAGAGAGAGAGAGAGAGAGAGGGAGAGAGAGAGGGAGGAGAGAGAGAGGGAGAGAGAGAGAGAGAGAGGGAGAGAGAGAGGGAGAGAGAGAGAGAGGGAGGGAGGGAGGGAGGGAGAGAGGGGAGAGGGGGAGAGGGAGGGAGAGAGGGTGAAAGGGAGAGAGGAGAGAGAGGGGGAGAGAGAGAGAGGAGAGAGAGAGAGAGAGAGAGAGAGGGAGAGAGGAGAGAGAGAGGGAGAGAGAGAGAGAGAGAGAGAGAGAGAGGGAGAGTCAGGGAGAGAGAGAGAGAGAGAGAGAGAGAGAAAGAAAGAAAGAAAGAAAGAAAGAAAGAAAGGGAAACCGATACAAAGACATTTGAGGGACAGGAAGAACACAAACTCGGCCTACAGAAAGATGGTTAGAAAGTCGACCACACCTGAGAGTTCAACAATCCTACTGTCTACCCCCATGACCCCACAGTGACCCCTGACCTTTGACTCCTGCAGTGTCTGCACCAGCTCCTCATTGTCCAGGATGTTTCCCTTGGAGTTGAAGAGCAGTTTGAGGATGCGGTCCTCGATGGCCTTCAGCTGGTTGCGGTCGGCGTTGATCCTCACAATCAGCTGGTTCCTCTGTTCCTCCAGGTCAGGACGCTCCAGACGAACCACGTCACTGTGAGGGGAGAGAGAGAAGGAACGCAAGTCAACCACTCACTCATACCACAAGAAAACCACACAGTCTGAACCACTTTAATGAGGAGAGTGAGAGTCAGCGGGGAGAAGAGTTGTGTTGTCTACCTGAGAAGCTGGTCCTCCAGACCAGACTTGGTAACGGTGAAGTTGATGATGGTCACTTTGATACACACCTAGAAAACAGGGGGGGGTGAACTCCACACATCAACAACCAATCAAATCAGACCAACTACTAATCATAACACACTAACCAGTATGAGCTTCAGCAAACGCCCACTTCAATTATTAATGAATCCTGGCAGCTGTCTCTGTGTGTTAGAGTATCTATCTGTGACAGCTGTGTCCAGACTATAAGCTGTGTGTTAGACTATCTATCTGTGACAGCTGTGTCTAGACTGTAAGCTGTGTGTTAGACTATCTATCTGTGACAGCTGTGTCTAGACTGTAAGCTGTGTGTTAGATTATCTACCTGTGACAGCTGTGTCTAGACTGTAAGCTGTGTGTTAGACTATCTATCTGTGACAGCTGTGTCCAGACTGTAAGCTGTGTGTTAGACTATCTATCTGTGACAGCTGTGTCTAGACTGTAAGCTGTGTGTTAGACTATCTATCTGTGACAGCTGTGTCTAGACTGTAAGCTGTGTGTTAGACTATCTATCTGTGACAGCTGTGTCTAGACTGTAAGCTGTGTGTTAGACTATCTATCTGTGACAGCTGTGTCTAGACAGTAAGCTGTGTGTTAGAGTGTATATCTATGATAGCTGTGTCCAGACGGTAAGCTGTGTGTTAGACTATCTATCTGTGACAGCTGTGTCCAGACTGTAAGCTGTGTGTTAGACTATCTATCTGTGACAGCTGTGTCTAGACTGTAAGCTGTGTGTTAGACTATCTATCTGTGACAGCTGTGTCTAGACTGTAAGCTGTGTGTTAGACTATCTATCTGTGACAGCTGTGTCTAGACAGTAAGCTGTGTGTTAGAGTGTATATCTATGATAGCTGTGTCCAGACGGTAAGCTGTGTGTTAGACTATCTACCTGTGACAGCTGTGTCCAGACTATAAGCTGTGTGTTAGACTATCTATCTGTGACAGCTGTGTCCAGACTGTAAGCTGTGTGTTAGACTATCTATCTGTGACAGCTGTGTCTAGACAGTAAGCTGTGTGTTAGAGTGTATATCTGTGATAGCTGTGTCCAGACGGTAAGCTGTGTGTTAGACTATCTATCTGTGACAGCTGTGTCCAGACTGTAAGCTGTGTGTTAGACTATCTATCTGTGACAGCTGTGTCTAGACTGTAAGCTGTGTGTTAGTGTGTATATCTGTGATAGCTGTGTCCAGACGGTAAGCTGTGTGTTAGACTATCTATCTGTGACAGCTGTGTCTAGACTGTAAGCTGTGTGTTAGACTATCTATCTGTGACAGCTGTGTCTAGACAGTAAGCTGTGTGTTAGAGTGTATATCTATGATAGCTGTGTCCAGACTGTAAGCTGTGTGTTAGACTATCTATCTGTGACAGCTGTGTCTAGACTGTAAGCTGTGTGTTAGACTATCTATCTGTGACAGCTGTGTCCAGACTGTAAGCTGTGTGTTAGACTATCTATCTGTGACAGCTGTGTCCAGACTATAAGCTGTGTGTTAGACTATCTATCTGTGACAGCTGTGTCTAGACTGTAAGCTGTGTGTTAGACTATCTACCTGTGACAGCTGTGTCTAGACTGTAAGCTGTGTGTTAGACTATCTATCTGTGACAGCTGTGTCCAGACTGTAAGCTGTGTGTTAGACTATCTACCTGTGACAGCTGTGTCAGACTGTAAGCTGTGTGTTAGACTATCTATCTGTGACAGCTGTGTCCAGACTGTAAGCTGTGTGTTAGACTATCTATCTGTGACAGCTGTGTCCAGACTATAAGCTGTGTGTTAGACTATCTATCTGTAACAGCTGTGTCCAGACTGTAAGCTGTGTGTTAGACTATCTATCTGTGACAGCTGTGTCCAGACTGTAAGCTGTGTGTTAGACTATCTATCTGTGACAGCTGTGTCCAGACTGTGTGTTTAAAGGGAGGTGACAGACATGTCTATTCACGTCCCTTCTGTCTGACTGATTGCTGGGCCCGGGGAATAGGTCTGAGACTAGCACCAGCCCTGTGTTGTGGGACTGAAGAGTGCTGGAGCAGGCTGACAGGGCCTTCAAATGGCAGCAGGCGCCGCACCCGTAGGCTGGGTGAACTCAGGGGCATGGCTGTCTGGCAGGTGGGCAAGGCTCTTCACAGCAACCACCCATCATCATGACCTGTGCCAGGCTGACAGCTCCCTGTGTGAGCCAACTGTTTACAGTGTTCCTAGTGCCAAAGTTTGGCATGGAGAGAGAGAAAGCAGGGTGTGTGTGTGTGTGTGTGTGTGTGTGTGTGTGTGTGTGTGAGCGTCTAATGTGACCGTCTAATGTTCAACTGTTCTGCCTGTGATTATTATTATTGGACCATGCTGGTCATTTATGAACATTTGAACATCTTGGCCATGTTCTGTTATAATCTCCACCCGGCACAGCCAGAAGAGGACTGGCCACCCCACATAGCCTGGTTCCTCTCTAGGTTTCTTCCTAGGTTTTGGCCTTTCTAGGGAGTTTTTCCTAGCCACCGTGCTTCTACACCTGCATTGCTTGCTGTTTGGGGTTTTAGGCTGGGTTTCTGTACAGCACATCAGCTGATGTACGAAGGGCTTTATAAATACATGTGATTTGATTTAACGTGGTTATTTTATGTTTTTTGTGTGGGTGAGGAACAGGTGAGAAACCAGACACTTTACTGACCTACAGTTATTCTAAACATGTGTGTATTCCTTTCAATTGGTCGGCATTGGTTTTGACAAACTAAAAAGGAAATAGCAATTATTCTGAGTACATTGCTCTGGGGTGAAATGACGGGCCATTGATTGTAGAGCTGTTCATTTAGACTGTGGATAAACCAGATGGACTTTGAAATTCCAATAAAAGCCATCTGGTACTGATGCAAAGCAAACATGACCCATCTGGTATTGATGCAAAGCAAACATGACCCATCTGGTACTGATGCAAAGCAAACATGACCCATCTGGTACTGATGCAAAGCAAACATGACCCATCTGGTACTGATGCAAAGCAAACATGACCCATCTGGTACTGATGCAAAGCAAACATGACCCATCTGGTATTGATGCAAAGCAAACATGACCCATCTGGTACTGATGCAAAGCAAACATGACCCATCTGGTACTGATGCAAAGCAAACATGACCCATCTGGTACTGATGCAAAGCAAACATGACCCATCTGGTACTGATGCAAAGCAAACATGACCCATCTGGTACTGATGCAAAGCAAACATGACCCATCTGGTACTGATGCAAAGCAAACATGACCCATCTGGTACTGATGCAAAGCAAACATGACCCATCTGGTATTGATGCAAAGCAAACATGACCCATCTGGTATTGATGCAAAGCAAACATGACCCATCTGGTACTGATGCAAAGCAAACATGACCCATCTGGTATTGATGCAAAGCAAACATGACCCATCTGGTATTGATGCAAAGCAAACATGACCCATCTGGTATTGATGCAAAGCAAACATGACCCATCTGGTACTGATGCAAAGCAAACATGACCCATCTGGTACTGATGCAAAGCAAACATGACCCATCTGGTACTGATGCAAAGCAAACATGACCCATCTGGTACTGATGCAAAGCAAACATGACCCATCTGGTACTGATGCAAAGCAAACATGACCCATCTGGTACTGATGCAAAGCAAACATGACCCATCTGGTACTGATGCAAAGCAAACATGACCCATCTGGTACTGATGCAAAGCAAACATGACCCATCTGGTACTGATGCAAAGCAAACATGACCCATCTGGTACTGATGCAAAGCAAACATGACCCATCTGGTACTGATGCAAAGCAAACATGACCCATCTGGTACTGATGCAAAGCAAACATGACCCATCTGGTACTGATGCAAAGCAAACATGACCCATCTGGTACTGATGCAAAGCAAACATGACCCATCTGGTACTGATGCAAAGCAAACATGACCCATCTGGTACTGATGCAAAGCAAACATGACCCATCTGGTACTGATGCAAAGCAAACATGACCCATCTGGTACTGATGCAAAGCAAACATGACCCATCTGGTACTGATGCAAAGCAAACATGACCCATCTGGTACTGATGCAAAGCAAACATGACCCAGGCCATATTAATATAGACTGAGATGAACTGCATTCCAAAACTGCTGGGGAGAATAAATCACCAGCCAGTCAGGTTTTCTACCGGTGTTTGGCTGAAGGCAGGTGCTAATTTCTGGTTGTTTGACCCACCTCAGGCAGGTAGTGTGGGTTGGCCATCTTGGTGGTCATGTAGAACCTGAATTTCTTGTTGTAGTCAATGTCGGAGTCTCCAAGGCGGATGAGGGTGCGGCCGCCCGCCACAAACGTCTGCTTCAGCAGGATGGGCTCCAGAGCCGGGTCCACAGTCTCCTTCAGCTATTCACACACAACCAGGACACAAAATGGACGCCACGCTGGTCAGTTTTACCATTCTTCCTGTTCCAAGTCAACTCACCCAGGTCTCTTTGCTAACTCTAGACCCAAAATGGAGGTTAGAACTGTCCCCCAAGACTAATCTCCATGGTGAATCGTGACCTACAATGGCTGCCATAGTACTGACCTCCTCCAGCAGTACGGGCATGCCCATGCGGATGGCGTTCTCCAGGGTTCGCAGGAAACCAGAGTCGGTCAGCTTGATCACCTTCAGACCGTTCTTGGTCTCCTTGGAACGGATCCAACGGTTGGCCTGGAGACGGACCAGACACAGTTGTATAAAGCATTTCAAATGAGGGATTATTTGTTTAGTTTCAGGTCGGTTGTGATTGTGTAGCTACGTCATCCCAACGCCACAAGGGACAGAACTTCCATATTGTCCCTTTATAGTATCCATGTGACCACCATTGAGGGGTCATGTCATTTCCTCTCATACCAGAAAGTCACTATGTTGCCCATGACACAGGTGTCAAACTCAATCCACGAAGGACCGAGTGTCTGCAGGTTTTCGCTCCTCCCGTGTACTTGATTGATGAATTAAGGTCACTAATTAGTAAGGAACTCCACACACCTGGTTGTTTAGGTCTTAATTGAAAGGAAACAACTAAAACCTGCAGACACCAGGCCATCCACGGAATGAGTTTGACACCCCTGGTGATTGATGAACCCGGCAGGTCAGAATCACTCTCATCGACATGAATGAAAACTGACAAACAGAAATGCACTACATTCGAGTCAGTGGACAGACAAGCCGTGTGTGTGGGAGTCAATGAAGTGTCCCCATGCTAGGCTGTCAGCAAGCCTCCCTGCCTCTCCCCATCTCAATCGCGGCCTGTGCATGGCAGACAGAGACCAGTCAACAGACCGCTCCCTGGGGCAGAGGCCCAAAGAAAGAGAGGAGAAGGAGAAAGGAACAAAAGATGACAGGAAGCAACATAAGAGGTGTCAGGGGACTGGAGCTGAGAGTCAAACTACAGAGTGGCCAAGCGCATGGAGTCTGTGTGTGTGATTACAACACAGAGAGAGTGGGAATAGTCTTAGTGTCTCAGGGCTGTTGTCTCCGTGGTGATAAGGGAATAGTGTTAGTAATAGAATAGTCAGGGCGATTGTCTCCTGTTGTTGCCTTGTTCCAGGCTGGGGTCTGAGAATAGGAGTCAGGTTTGTTCCAGGCTGGGGTCTGAGAATGGGAGTCAGGATTTGTTCCAGGCTGGGGTCTGAGAATGGGAGTCAGGGTTTGTTCCAGGCTGGGGTCTGAGCATGGGAGTCAGGGTTTGTTCCAGGCTGGGGTCTGGGAATAGGAGTCAGGATTTGTTCCAGGCTGGGGTCTGAGAATGGGAGTCAGGGTTTGTTCCAGGCTGGGGTCTGAGCATGGGAGTCAGGGTTTGTTCCAGGCTGGGGTCTGAGAATGGGAGTCAGGGTTTGTTCCAGGCTGGGGTCTGAGAATGGGAGTCAGGGTTTGTTCCAGGCTGGGGTCTGGGAATGGGAGTCAGGGTTTGTTCCAGGCTGGGGTCTGGGAGTCAGGGTTTGTTCCAGGCTGGGATCTGGGACCCATGGTTTGTTCCAGGCTGGGGTCTGGGAGTCAGGGTTTGTTCCAGGCTGGGGTCTGGGATTGGGACCAATGGTTTGTTCCAGGCTGGGGTCTGGGAGTCAGGGTTTGTTCCAGGCTGGGGTCTGGGAGTCAGGGTTTGTTCCAGGCTGGGGTCTGAGAATGGGAGTCAGGGTTTGTTCCAGGCTGCGGTCTGGGAATGGGACCCATGGTTTGTTCCAGGCTGGGGTCTGGGAGTCAGGGTTTGTTCCAGGCTGGGGTCTGGGAATGGGAGTCAGGGTTTGTTCCATGCTGGGGTCTGGGAATGGGACCCATGGTTTGTTCCAGGCTGGGGTCTGGGAGTCAGGGTTTGTTCCAGGCTGGGGTCTGAGAATGGGAGTCAGGGTTTGTTCCAGGCTGGGGTCTGGGAATGGGAGTCAGGGTTTGTTCCAGGCTGGGGTCTGGGAATGGGAGTCAGGGTTCGTTCCAGGCTGGGGTCTGGGAATGGGAGTCAGGATTTGTTCCAGGCTGGGGTCTAGGAGTCAGGGTTTGTTCCAGGCTGGGGTCTGGG
The DNA here is from genome assembly GCF_018296145.1 of Oncorhynchus tshawytscha. NCBI lineage: Eukaryota > Metazoa > Chordata > Actinopteri > Salmoniformes > Salmonidae > Oncorhynchus > Oncorhynchus tshawytscha. Next base: position 225,837 of record NW_024609660.1, read on the forward strand.
AGTCAGGGTTTGTTCCAGGCTGGGGTCTGAGAATGGGAGTCAGGGTTTGTTCCAGGCTGGGGTCTGGGAATGGGACCCATGGTTTGTTCCAGGCTGGGGTCTGGGAGTCAGGGTTTGTTCCAGGCTGGGGTCTGGGAGTCAGGGTTTGTTCCAGGCTGGGGTCTGGGAGTCAGGGTTTGTTCCAGGCTGGGGTCTGGGAGTCAGGGTTTGTTCCAGGCTGGGGTCTGAGAATGGGAGTCAGGGTTTGTTCCAGGCTGGGGTCTGGGAATGGGACCCATGGTTTGTTCGAGGCTGGGGTCTGGGAGTCAGGGTTTGTTCCAGGCTGGGGTCTGAGAATGGGAGTCAGGGTTTGTTCCAGGCTGGGGTCTGGGCAAGAGACCCATGGTTTGTTCCAGGCTGGGGTCTGGGAATGGCAGTCAGGATTTGTTCCAGGCTGGGGTCTGAGAATGGGAGTCAGGGTTTGTTCCAGGCTGGGGTCTGAAAGGGAGTCAGGGTTCGTTCCAGGCTGGGGTCTGAGAATGGGAGTCAGGGTTTGTTCCAGGCTGGGGTCTGAGAATGGGAGTCAGGGTTTGAGCCACAACACATTACAACACAACTGTTATTTTAGCAAAAAACCCTGGTCATCATAGCCAATACAAGAATAGAGAAAATTACAACTAGAAATACAACTATACAAGTAGCTTATTACAAAGTATAAGATGAATCACTATTTGCAACACCATCGCATATAAAGGTATCTGTGATTAAAAGATGTTATAGAATCTAAATAGAGTATTTAAGTAGAGGACTGAATCCAGAAGAGATGAAAAGTGTGGTAAGACAAATACTTCTGATTGGCTGATTGGTTGAATGATTTAAGACAAAAAGCACTGATTTGCTGTCGACTGGGTCACCTGATCCTGAGGGTCGATCATGAGTGGCCAGCGGCGTCCCACGGGTAACCAGGATTCCATTCTCAGTGGAAACGGTGTCCCGGGGCAACCCCTCGGCGTTCCACAGGCGGATCTCATAGGGGTCACCCAGGATGTTGATGAGGCTGAAGCTGGCACTGATGGGGATGCCCAACTCCTGGCATCGCACAATCCACTGGTCTATCAGCTACACAGACACACACACAGCCACACACACACAGCCATACACACACACACACACACACACACACACAGCCACACACACACGCACGGCCACACACACACACACACGTTTATCAACAATCAGAGCCTTGTATATTCAGGATGAATGAACATTCCCAAGTCATCTGACTCCATAACGATCTGCCATAACAGAGACAGTGGTAGTATTGACAGACAGTATAGAGACAGTGGTAGTATTGACAGACAGTGGTAGTATTGACAGACAGTATAGAGATGGTGGTAGTATTGACAGACATTGGTAGTATTGACAGACAGTGGTAGTATTGACAGACAGTATAGAGACAGTGGTAGTATTGACAGACAGTGGTAGTATTGACAGACATTACAGACACAGTGGTAGTATTGACAGACAGTGGTAGTATTGACAGACAGTACAGAGACAGTGGTAGTATTGACAGACAGTGGTAGTATTGACAGACAGTACAGAGACAGTGGTAGTATTGACAGACAGTGGTAGTATTGACAGACAGTATAGAGATGGTGGTAGTATTGACAGACAGTGGTAGTATTGACAGACAGTATAGAGACAGTGGTAGTATTGACAGACAGTATAGAGACAGTGGTAGTATTGACAGACAGTACAGAGACAGTGGTAGTATTGACAGACAGTATAGAGACAGTGGTAGTATTGACAGACAGTGGTAGTATTGACAGACAGTATAGAGGCAGTGGTAGTATTGACAGACAGTGGTAGTATTGACAGACAGTATAGAGGCAGTGGTAGTATTGACAGACAGTGGTAGTATTGACAGACAGTATAGAGACAGTGGTAGTATTGACAGACAGTGGTAGTATTGACAGACAGTACAGAGACAGTGGTAGTATTGACAGACAGTGGTAGTATTGACAGACAGTATAGAGGCAGTGGTAGTATTGACAGACAGCACATAGACAGTAGAAGTATTGACAGACAGCACATAGACAGTGGTAGTATTGACAGACAGCACATAGACAGTGGTAGTATTGACAGACAGCACACAGACAGTGATAGTATTGACAGACACCACATAGACAGTGGTTGTATTGACAGACAGTACAGAGATGCTGGTAGTATTGACAGACAGTACATAGACAGTGGTAGTATTGACAGACAGTACAGAGACAGTGGTAGTATTGACAGACAGCACATAGACAGTGGACTCATTGACAGACAACACATAGACAGTGGAATCATTCACAGACAGCACATAGACAGTGATGGTATTGACAGACAGCACATAGACAGTGGTAGTATTGACAGACAGCCAGACAGACCCAGTGGGTTGAGGTGAGTGAGAGTCATTAGGCCAGAGTGCCAGTGTGGGCAGGGAGGTTGACACATGGTCTGCCTCTCCGTCTGGCCCGAGGGAGAGAGGTGGGCACACAGACACTGTCTAGAACAGGCAGGCTTCACTGGGTTTGGTTCCAATAGTGTACAGAGAACAGTCAGCAATGTTTAGACGCAGACGCAGGGCGCAGAAGTAGAGTGAAAGTATATAACAGATAGTAAGAACCGTGTATAAAGCTACATCTCTATAGAGGCCATACATACCAGGTGTCTCCACTGCAAGGGGAAGGCTATGTAGTTTAGAATGGTTATAATGCAACATACTGCGGTAGGTTATAGTGAGAATTAGCGGTCTGTATATAAAGGATGTACCAGTTGTCTATAGTGCATTGTGAAGGCTCCGTAGTATGCCACGCAGGCTGCAGGTTATAGTGAGAATTAGCAGTCTGTATATAAAGGATGTACCAGTTGTCTATAGTGCATTGTGAAGGCTCCGTAGTACGCCACGCAGGCTGCAGGTTATAGTGAGAATTAGCAGGCTGTATGTACAGGATGTACCAGTTGTCTATAGTGCATTGTGAAGGCTCCGTAGTACGCCACGCAGGCTGCAGGTTATAGTGAGAATTAGCAGTCTGTATATAAAGGATGTACCAGTTGTCTATAGTGCATTGTGAAGGCTCCGTAGTACGCCACGCAGGCTGCAGGTTATAGTGAGAATTAGCAGGCTGTATATACAGGATGTACCAGTTGTCTATAGTGCATTGTGAAGGCTCCGTAGTACGCCACGCAGGCTGCAGGTTATAGTGAGAATTAGCAGGCTGTATATACAGGATGTACCAGTTGTCTATAGTGCATTGTGAAGGCTCCGTAGTACGCCACGCAGGCTGCAGGTTATAGTGAGAATTAGCAGTCTGTATATAAAGGATGTACCAGTTGTCTATAGTGCATTGTGAAGGCTCCGTAGTACGCCACGCAGGCTGCAGCGATGAAGACGTTTCCCACCACGTTATGGATCTCCTGTTCAAACAGTTCGATGCTCTCCTGCCAGCGAACCTGCTCATCCCCCAGAGCTGCTGTCAGTTTCCCTGCACGGCCCAGCCTCGCCTCGGTCAGAGCCATGGTCTTAGCTGGGGGGGAGAGGGGGGGATAGGGTAAGGGGAGGGAGAAGGGAAGGAAAGTGAGGGAGAGGATGGGAGGCAGAGAGAGTTCATGTAGCAGACAGCACACAGAAGAGATTACAGTAGATTAGTCCTGACATGTTCCTGGAACTTTGGTTTGTCTTGGAAAACATTGTGGGAACTTTAAGCGCCAACATGATGGAAATCATGTGCCAAAATCTGTCAAACTCAGTCTTACCCAGACCCTCCTCTCAAACTCTTACCCATACCCTTCTCTCTAACTCTTACCCAGACCCTCCTCTCTAACTCTTACCCAGGCCCTCCTCTCTAACTCTTACCCAGACCCTCCTCTCTAACTCTTACCCAGACCCTCCTCTCAAACTCTTACCCAGACCCTCCTCTCTAACTCTTACCCATACCCTTCTCTCTAACTCTTACCCAGACCCTCCTATATAACTCTTACCCAGACCCTCCTATATAACTCTTACCCAGACCCTCCTCTCATGACTCTTACCCAGACCCTCCTCTCAAACTCTTACCCAGACCCTCCTATATAACTCTTACCCAGACCCTCCTCTATGACTCTTACCCATACCCATACCCTCCTCTCTAACTCTTACCCAGACCCTCCTCTCTAACTCTTACCCAGACCCTCCTCTCTAACTCTTACCCAGACCCTCCTCTCTAACTCTTACCCATACCCTTCTCTCTAACTCTTACCCAGACCCTCCTATATAACTCTTACCCAGACCCTCCTCTATGACTCTTACCCAGACCCTCCTCTCAAACTCTTACCCAGACCCTCCTATATAACTCTTACCCAGACCCTCCTCTATGACTCTTACCCATACCCTCCCTCTAACTCTTACCCATACCCTTCTCTCTAACTCTTACCCAGACCCTCCTCTCTAACTCTTACCCAGACCCTCCTCTCTAACTCTTACCCAGACCCTCCTCTCTAACTCTTACCCAGACCCTCCTCTCTAACTCTTACCCAGACCCTCCTCTCTAACTCTTACCCAGACCCTCCTCTCTAACTCTTACCCAGACCCTCCTCTCTAACTCTTACCCAGACCCTCCTCTCTAACTCTTACCCAGACCCTCCTCTCTAACTCTTACCCAGACCCTCCTCTCTAACTCTTACCCAGACCCTCCTCTCTAACTCTTACCCAGACCCTCCTTCTCTGCGATGCTCTGGTCAAACTGGTCCTGGAGGATCTTAATCTTGTTCTGTACTTCCTGTAGCTGGGCCTGCTTCTCCTTCAGGGTTGCCATGGTAGCGTTCAGCTCTGTCTGCAGCCAGAAGGGTGGGATATAAAAACAAATACCTAATACTGTACTTAGGTGTGTGTGTGTGTGTGTGTGTGTGTGTGTGTGTGCCACTGACCTGTGCGGCGGCCAGTCTTTCTTTCTTGGGTCCGACCTCCTTGAGGACTCTGGAGTAGAGGTCCATGGCCCGGACCCACATACACATGGACTTGCAGGCCTTGGACACCTTTTCCACCTTCTCAGGGACAAAGTCTGGGTTGTTCACATACTTCTGAAGCTAAAAAAAAACAACAACAATTAAAATCATCATTATTTAGTTTGTGTTCCAAACCGCACCCTATACAGCGTACTACTGTTGACCAGAGGCCTAGTCCCTATATAGTGCACTACTTTTGACCAGAGTGAGGGGGGTTCTGCAAATGCAGTGAGGGAAATACAAACAAATAATGAAGCCAATACAGGAAGACATGAATAGAAGATGATCAAAAAACAACAATGTCCAAAAGAGTTAGTGACCTTCTGGAGAATCTGGGGCTTAATGTTTTCCTTGTCATATTCCATCAGCTTCCTGAGGAAGTAGGAGTCACCCAGCACCTGCTTGGCACTGGACCAGTCTGGTCTGGAGAGGTGGGTGGGGGGAGAGAGGAGAGAGAGAGAGAGAGACAAAGTTGAAGTAAAGAGAGAGAGAGATACAGTGTGTATGTGTGTGTGTGTGTGTTGTGTGGTGTGTGTGTGTGTGTGTGTGTGCACGTGCGTGTGTGTGTGCGTGCGTGCGCGTGCGTGCGTGTGTGTGTGTGTGTGGTGTGTGTGTGCACGTGCGTGCGTGTGTGTGCGTGCGTGTGTGTGTGTGTGGTGTGTGTGTGCACGTGCGTGTGTGTGTCTGTGAGAGATACAGCTGGAGTCATGCTATCTAACAGGCCTGCTATGAGTACAGACAGGAAGCAGCAGAGAAAACACCAGCCACCGATCCAGATGACATATTATTCTATCAGACAGACAGAGACAAGAGGACATGATGAGTCTTCAGCAGCAGCAGAGTAGTGACTGACCTCAGCCAGTCTCCCATACTGGACCCTGCAGCTACCTTCTGTCTATGGGGCAATGACAACATGTAGGGTTTGTATGCAGGGATGGTCATGTATCTAGCCCAGTAGCCCGAGGCTAGTGCTGATCAGCTTGTAGAAAATGTACCCAACTAGCCCACTGGCTAGATACATTTTGTCTTTTTAAATAATGCATGGCCTACATTTCACAAGTTCCATCCCAGTGTGTCTGCATTGGGAGTCACTGGTACATTCGTATCAGTTGTTGCTACGTTAGTGATCCATCCACTGACAGCCTCATATGGCATTAAGTTCAACAATAATATGCTATTAGCTAATACATTAGTTAACTCTTCATGGACTGACTTGTTGCAGAGACAATGATTACGTTATCAATCTGTATCCAAGCATCGTCAGCTGACTGACATGCAGCTGAGATACTATCTCCCAAGAGAATACTGGTCAGTTATCGTCCCAGCTGTGTATATACCCCCTCAAACAGATACCACGACGGCCCACAAGGAACTTCACAGGACTCTATGTAAACCATATATCCTGAGGCTGCATTTATTGTAGCTGGGGATTTGAACAAAGCAAATTTGAGAACAAGGCTACCTAAATTCTGTCAGCATATTGATTGCAGCACTTACACTCGATCACTGCTACTCTAACTTCCGCGATGCATACAAGGCCCTCCCTCGTCCTCCCTTCGGCAAATCCGACCATGACTCCATCTTGCTCCTACCGTCTTATAGGCAGAAACTGAAAGAGGGTGTACCCATGACTAGAACCATTCAACGCTGGTCTGACCAATCGGAATCCACGCTTCAAGATTGTTTTGATCTGACTGGGAAATGTTCCGGGCAGCCTCAGAGAACAACATCGGTCTATATGCTGACTCGGTGAGTGAGTTTATAAGGAAGTGCATTGGAGATATTGTACCCACCATGACTATTAAAACCTACCCTAACCAGAAACCGTGGATGGATCGCGCAAAACTGAAAGCGCGAACTACCATATTTAACCATGGAAAGAGGACTGGGAATATGGCCGAATATAAACAATGTAGTTATTCCCTCCGATAGGCAATCAAACAAGTGAAATGTCGGTATAGGGACAAAGTGGAGTCGCAATTCAACAGCTCAGATACAAGACGTATGTGGCAGGGTCTACAGGCAATCACGGATGACAAAAAGAAAACCAGCCACGTCACAGACACCGACGTCTCGCTTCCAGACACACTAAACACCTTCTTTGTCAGCTTTGAGGATAATACAGTGCCACCGGTACGGCCCACTAACAAGGAATTGGGTCCTGTACTTTCTGACGGGCCGCCACCAGGTGGTGAAGGTAGGAAACATCATCTCCACTTTGCTGACCCTCAACACTGGTGCCCCACAGGGTGCGTGCTAAGCCCCCTCCTGTACTCTCTGTTCACCCAACAGCAGAGGGAGCACCCCCCTATCCACATCGAAGGGAGAACAGTGGAGAAGGTGGAAAGTTCCTGGGCATACACATCACAGACAAACTGAAATGGTCCACCCACACAGACAGTGTGGTGAAGGCACAGCAGCGCCTCTTCAACCTCAGGAGGCTGAAGAAATGTGGCTTGTCACTTAATACCCTGACAAACTTTTACAGATGCACAAGCGAGAGCATCCTGTCGGGCTGTATCACCGCCTGGTACGGCAACTGCACCGCCCGCAATCGAAAGGCTCTCCAGAGGGTAGTGCGTTCTGCACAACGCATCACCGGGGGCAAACTAACTGCCCTCCAGGACACCTACACCACCCGATGTCACAGGAAGGCCATAAAGATCATCAAGGACAACAACCACCCGAGCCACTGCCTGTTCACCCCGCTATCATCCAGAAGGTGAGGTCAGTACAGGTGCATAAAAGCAGGGACCGAGAGACTGAAAAACAGCTTCTATCTCAAGGCCATCAGACTGTTAAATAGTCATCACTAACTCAGAGAGGCTGCTGCCAACATAGAGGCTCAAATCACAGGCCACTTTAATAAATTGATCACTAGCCACTTTAAACAATGCCACTTTAATAATGTTACCATGTCTTACATTACTCATCTCACATGTATCTACTGTATCTTATATCATCTTTTGCAGCTTGCCTGTGCCACTCGGCCATCGCTCATCCATATATTTATATGTACATATTCTTATTCATTCCTTTACACTTGTGTGTATAAGGTAGTGGTTGTGGAATTGTTAGATTACTCGTTGGTTATTACTGCACGGTCAGAACTAGAAGCACAGGCATTTCGCTACACTCGCATTAACATCTGCTAACCATGTGACCAATAAACATTTATTAGATTTTTGATCTAAGATGCATCAACCATAATGTTGTCAATATGTGATCTAAGTGTCGTTAGCGGACTGACATGCATCAATCACAACGTTGTCAATACGTTATCTAAGTGTTGTTAGTGGACTGATATGCATCAATCACAACGTTGTCAATCCGTTATCTAAGTGTTGTTAGTGGACTGATATGCATCAATCACAACGTTGTCAATCCGTTATCTAAGTGTTGTTAGTGGACTGACTTGCTGCCCAGCAGGATGCAGACGGCCTCCATGACAGTCATGACCATGTCAGGTGGTTTGGTGAAGACCCTGATCTCTGAGATGTCTGCCTTGTCCAGTGAGTCTAGGGCCTTGTTGGCACCTTCCAGAGCAGGCAGAGCCTCGTCTAGATCCCTCTGAGCGTCTGCTGCTATGGCCTGGGTGTCCTCAGCCTTCACCTTGGCCAGGGCCTCATCCTCCTTCACCACTTTACGCACCTGGGGACACACAGACACACACACACACAGGCACACAGACAAACACACAGACACACACACACACAGAGACCGACAGACAGACAGACAGAGACAGACAGACAGACAGACAGACAGACAGACAGACAGACAGACAGACAGACAGACACACACAGACCAACAGACAGACAGACAGACAGACAGACAGACAGACAGACAGACACACACAGACAGACAGACAGACAGACAGACAGAGACAGACAGACAGACAGACAGACAGACAGACAGACAGACAGACAGACAGACAGACAGACAGACAGTTGAATAGGCGTACACATGAAGAAAAAAAACAGGAGGACATAACACTAACACCAATCTACACACCCACACACTCCCCCTAGACACACACATTTCCCCAAGACACATACAAACAAAAAATGCCCACCCTTGTCAACTCTCTCCTGGTCAATGGCTAGTTTCCCTAGCTCCACCCTCTCCTGGTCAATGGCTAGTTTCCCTAGCTCCACCCTCTCCTGGTCAATGGCTAGTTTCCCTAGCTCCACCCTCTCCTGGTCAATGGCTAGTTTCCCTAGCTCCACCCTCTCCTGGTCAATGGCTAGTTTCCCTAGCTCCACCCTCTCCTGGTCAACGGCTAATTTCCCTAGCTCCACCCTCTCCTGGTCAATGGCTAGTTTCCCTAGCTCCACCCTCTCCTGGTCAACGGCTAGTTTCCTAGCTCCACCCTCTACTGGTCAACGACTAGTTTCCCTAGCTCCACCCTCTCCTGGTCCACGACTAGTTTCTCTAGCTCCACCCTCTCCTGGTCCACGACTAGTTTCTCTAGCTCCACCCTCTCCTGGTCAACGACTAGTTTCCCTAGCTCCACCCTCTCCAGGTCCACGACTAGTTTCCCTAGCTCCACCCTCTCCTGGTCCACGGCTAGTTTCCCTAGCTCCACGACTAGTTTCCCTAGCTCCACCCTCTCCTGGTCCACGGCTAGCTTCCTGGTTTAGTTTCCCTAGCTCCACCCTCTCCTGGTCATCGACTAGTTTCCCTAGCTCCACTCTACACCCACCTTGTCTGCGCTCTCCTGGTCCACGACTAGTTTTCCTAGCTCCACCCTCTCCTGGTCATCGACTAGTTTTCTAGCTCCACTCTACACCCACCTTGTCTGCACTCTCCTGGTCCACGACTAGTTTCCCTAGCTCCACCCTCTCCTGGTCACGGCTAGTTTCCCTAGCTCCACCCTCTCCTGGTCCACGACTAGTTTGTCTAGCTCCACCCTCTCCTGGTCAAAGGCTAGTTTCCCTAGCGCCTCTACACCCACCTTGTCTGGTCTCCTGGTCAAGGCTAGTTTCCCTAGCTCCACCTCTCCTGGTCATCAACTAGTTTCCCTAGCTCCACTCTACACCCACCTTGTCTGCACTCTCCTGGTTAACGACTAGTTTCCCTAGCTCCACCCTCTCCTGGTCCACGACTAGTTTCCCTAGCTCCACCCTCTCCTGGTCCACGACTAGTTTCCCTAGCTCCACCCTCTCCTGGTCCACGACTAGTTTCCCTAGCTCCACCCTCTCCTGGTCCACGACTAGTTTCCCTAGCTCCACCCTCTCCTGGTCCACGACTAGTTTCTCTAGCTCCACCCTCTCCTGGTCCACGACTAGTTTCTCTAGCTCCACCCTCTCCTGGTCCACGACTAGTTTCCCTAGCTCCACTCTACACCCACCTTGTCTGTGCTCTCATGGTCCACGACTAGTTTCTCTAGCTCCACCCTCTCCTGGTCAAAGGCTAGTTTCCGTAGCGCCACTCTACACCCACCTTGTCTGCGCTCTCCTGGTCAAAGGCTAGTTTCCCTAGCTCCACCCTCTCCTGGTCATCAACTAGTTTCCCTAGCTCCACTCTACACCCACCTTGTCTGCACTCTCCTGGTCAAAGGCTAGTTTCTCTAGCTCCACCCTCTCCTGGTCATCGGCTAGTTTCCCTAGCTCCACTCCACCACCTTGTCTGCGCTCTCCTGGTCAAAGGCTAGTTTCTCTAGCTCCACCCTCTCCTGGTCATCAGCTAGTTTCCCTAGCTCCACCCTCTCCTGGTCAACGACTAGTTTCCCTAGCTCCACCCTCTCCTGGTCATCGGCTAGTTTCCCTAGCTCCACCCTCTCCTGGTCATCGGCTAGTTTCCCTAGCTCCACTCTACACCCACCTTGTCAACGACTAGTTTCCCTAGCTCCACTCTCTCCTGGTCCACGGCTAGTTTCCCTAGCTCCACCCTCTCCTGGTCATCGGCTAGTTTCCCTAGCTCCACTCTACACCCACCTTGTCTGCACTCTCCTGGTCAACGACTAGTTTCCCTAGCTCCACCCTCTCCTGGTCAACGACTAGTTTCCCTAGCTCCACCCTCTCCTGGTCAAACGACTAGTTTCCCTAGCTCCACTCTCTCCTGGTCCACGGCTAGTTTCCCTAGCTCCACTCTACACCCACCTTGTCAACGACTAGTTTCCCTAGCTCCACCCTCTCCTGGTCCACGGCTAGTTTCCCTAGCTCCACCCTCTCCTGGTCAACGACTAGTTTCCCTAGCTCCACCCTCTCCTGGTCCACGGCTAGTTTCCCTAGCTCCACCCTCTCCTGGTCCACGGCTAGTTTCCCTAGCTCCACCCTCTCCTGGTCCACGGCTAGTTTCCCTAGCTCCACTCTACACCCACCTTGTCTGCACTCTCCTGGTCCACGGCTAGTTTCCCTAGCTCCACCCTCTCCTGGTCCACGGCTAGTTTCCCTAGCTCCACCCTCTCCTGGTCCACGGCTAGTTTCCCTAGCTCCACCCTCTCCTGGTCCACGGCTAGTTTCCTAGTACACCCACCTGGTCAACGACTAGTTTCCCTAGCTCCACTCTCTCCTGGTCCACGGCTAGTTTCCCTAGCTCCACTCTCTCCTGGTCCACGGCTAGTTTCCCTAGCTCCACTCTACACCCACCTTGTCTGCACTCTCCTGGTCCACGGCTAGTTTCCCTAGCTCCACCCTCTCCTGGTCCACGGCTAGTTTCCCTAGCTCCACTCTACACCCACCTTGTCTGCACTCTCCTGGTCCACGGCTAGTTTCCCTAGCTCCACCCTCTCCTGGTCCACGGCTAGCTTTCACCCTAGCTCCACTCTCTGGTCCACGGCTAGTTTCCCTAGCTCCCTCTACACCCACCTTGTCTGCACTCTCCTGGTCCACGGCTAGTTTCCCCATGAGGGCGTTGACATCTATAGACTTTTGTTTGAGGACAGGCTCCAGAGCTGACAGGTCTACCTTCATCTTATCCACCAACACGTTGGTCTCCAACAGCTTAGTCAGACCATTCTTTACCCTGTCACGAGCCTGCACACACAGGAATACACACACACACACATAAAGAAACACAGGCACACACAGGAACACACACACAGGGATACACACACGCAGTCATGCAAACACACACACACACACAGACATACACACACACACACAGACACATACAGAAACACAGGCACACACAGGAACACACAAGAATACACACACAGGATACACACACACACACACACAGAAACACACAGACACACAAAGGGATATACACACATACGGTCATGCAAACACAAACACACAAACACACAAACACACACACAAAGGGATACACACACACGGTCATGCAAATACACATACACACACACACACACACAGACACACAAAAGGATACACACATACGGTCATGCAAACACACACACACACACAGACACAAACAGGCACACAGAAGCAATTACATTTCTTGGATTGAATGGAGTATAGAATTGACGCCCATTCAGAGAAATAGCCACGTTTCAAAGAAACCACAGTGTGCTAAACTGGAGTATTGATAACATTAAATAATAGATATTATGGATGTTTCACAGCCGCTGTGTTTACTATTGCTAAACAGTATTATAGATCTGTTGCTGTCCAGGTAGAGGTTAATCAGTATTAATCAGTAGTATTACTGGTCTCTTACAGCCACTAGTTGCTGTCTCTTCTCTCCCAACATGGCCAGGTAGAGGTTAATAACAGTATTAATCAGTAGTATTACTGGTCTCTTACAGCCACTAGTTGCTGTCTCTTCTCTCCCAACATGGCCAGGTAGAGGTTAATCAGTTCCAGGTAAGAGGTGGGAGTAGTGTAGTAGCGTCGTCTCAGCTCAGAGTAGAACCTCTCGGCCATGTCTGTCACACTGACGTGGATCTCCACACACATCTCACTGAAACGATCCTTCATCTCCTCACTGCCAAACTCCACGTTCTGGAAGAAGGTCTGGGACACGGAGAGGAGGGCCTCACGGGGCCACTACAGGGGGGAAAGAGGAGGGGATGGTTAGATTGTAGGAGAGAGTAGGTGAAAAAGGAGGAAATTAAGAAAGTCAAAGAGAGAGCATGGTAGAGTGAGAAAGAGAGATAGAGGAACATTGCTTCCAGACATAAAGAGAGACAGAGAGAGAGAGAGAGACATTGCTTCCAGATGAGAGACAGAGAGAACAGAGAGAGAGAGAGAGAGAGAGAGAGAGAGAGAGAGAGAGAGAGAGACCATGGGATCCTGAGTTCTTCTGCCCAAAAAATAATTAGATGAATGTAGATGGATTTTTTCGCAAGGATTTATACAGGATACTATCCTCTACATCAACACCTCAACATGTCATACCTAAAACCTTGATTGTGGACAAAATTAACTGAATGGATTCTTACTACCAAGGACTATCAAGAAAAAAACTTCTAACAAACCAAAACCTGCAGAAGAAACACAGCGGAACCTGGAAATACCAGACTGAGATCCAGACTGAGAACCACACTGAGATCCAGACTGAGAACCAGACTGAGAACCACACTGAGATCCAGACTGAGATCCAGACTGAGAACCACACTGAGATCCAGACTGAGATCCAGACTGAGATCCAGACTGAGATCCAGACTGAGATCCAGACTGAGATCCAGACTGAGATCCAGACTGAGAACCAGACTGAGATCCAGACTGAGATCCAGACTGAGATCCAGACTGAGATCCAGACTGAGATCCAGACTGAGATCCAGACTGAGAACCAGACTGAGATCCAGACTGAGAACCAGACTGAGAACCAGACTGAGATCCAGACTGAGATCCAGACTGAGATCCAGACTGAGATCCAGACTGAGATCCAGACTGAGATCCAGACTGAGATCCAGACTGAGATCCAGACTGAGATCCAGACTGAGAACCAGACTGAGAACCACACTGAGATCCAGACTGAGAACCACACTGAGATCCAGACTGAGATCCAGACTGAGATCCAGACTGAGATCCAGACTGAGAAACCAGACTGAGAACCACACTGAGAACCAGACTGAGAACCAGACTGAGAACCACACTGAGATCCAGACTGAGATCCAGACTGAGATCCAGACTGAGATCCAGACTGAGATCCAGACTGAGAACCAGACTGAGAACCAGACTGAGAACCAGACTGAGATCCAGACTGAGATCCAGACTGAGAACCAGACTCCAGAGAATCCAGACTGAGATCCAGACTGAGATCCAGACTGAGAACCAGACTGAGATCCAGACTGAGATCCAGACTGAGAACCAGACTGAGATCCAGACTGAGATCCAGACTGAGATCCAGACTGAGATCCAGACTGAGATCCAGACTGAGATCCAGACTGAGATCCAGACTGAGAACCAGACTGAGAACCAGACTGAGATCCAGACTGAGATCCAGACTGAGATCCAGACTGAGATCCAGACTGAGTAATGTTCAGTCTGAACCTACTTCTGAAAATGTAAAATACAATAATCTCTAGATATTTTTGTTATAAAGCGTATTAAATAAGGCTACTAAGCTAATAAGCAGCTCAGACAGAACAGACCTGTCTGCAACTTCAATGACGACTGAAGTGTGGAATGAGACGTGTGGAAACAATGGCAGGAGAGTTTCACAGCCTGCCCCACCCAAATGCATGGGCCTTTGGAGCCCCCTATGCAGAGGTCATCCCAGTACAGCACCCCTTGGATATTAAAAATAACACTGGAATATGTACAAACATAATCTCCTCGAGGACAATCCACAGACACTATTTGCTGACTGCTACAAAAAGGGGAATGTGAGCAACTTCACTTTCCACACAGACCATCCCCTGGCACAGTGCTATATTAACACAGACCATCCCCTGGCACAGTGCTATATTAACACAGACCATCCCCTGGCACAGTGCTATATTAACACAGACCATCCCATGGCACAGTGCTATATTAACACAGACCATCCCCTGGCACAGTGCTATATTAACACAGACCATCCCCTGGCACAGTGCTATATTAACACAGACCATCCCCTGGCACAGTGCTATATTAACACAGACCATCCCCTGGCACAGTGCTATATTAACACAGACCATCCCCTGGCACAGTGCTATATTAACACAGACCATCCCCTAGCACAGTGCTATATTAACCAGACCATCCCCTGGCACAGTGCTATATTAACACAGACCATCCCCTGGCACAGTGCTATATTAACACAGACCATCCCCTGGCACAGTGCTATATTAACACAGACCATCCCCTGGCACAGTGCTATATTAACACAGACCATCCCCTAGCACAGTGCTATATTAACACAGACCATCCCCTGGCACAGTGCTATATTAACCAGACCATCCCCTGGCACAGTGCTATATTAACCAGACCATCCCCTAGCACAGTGCTATATTAACCAGACCATCCCCTGGTACAGTGCTATATTAACCATACCATCCCCTGGCACAGTGATATATTAACACAGACAATCCCCTGGTACAGTGCTATATTAACCAGACCATCCCCTAGCACAGTGCTATATTAACCAGACCATCCCCTGGTACAGTGCTATATTAACCAGACCATCCCCTGGCACAGTGCTATATTAACCAGACCATCCCCTAGCACAGTGATATATTAACACAGACAATCCCCTGGTACAGTGCTATATTAACCAGACCATCCCCTGGCACAGTGATATATTAACACAGACAATCCCCTAGCACAGTGCTATATTAACACAGACCATCCCCTGGCACAGTGATATATTAACACAGACAATCCCCTGGCACAGTGCTATATTAACACAGACCATCCCCTGGCACAGTGCTATATTAACACAGACCATCCCCTGGCACAGTGCTATATTAACACAGACCATCCCCTGGCACAGTGCTATATTAACCAGACCATCCCCTGGCACAGTGCTATATTAACCAGACCATCCCCTGGCACAGTGCTATATTAACACAGCACAGTGCTATATTAACAGACCATCCCCTGGCACAGTGCTATATTAACACAGACCATCCCCTGGCACAGTGCTATGGCACAGACCATCCCCTGGCATGGCACAGTGACCATCCCCTGGCACAGTGCTATATTAACCAGACCATCCCCTGGCACAGTGCTATATTAACCAGACCATCCCCTGGCACAGTGCTATATTAACACAGACCATCCCTAGCACAGTGTTATATTAACCAGACCATCCCCTGGCACAGTGCTATATTAACCAGACCATCCCCTGGCACAGTGCTATATTAACACAGACCATCCCATGGCACAGTGCTATATTAACCAGACCATCCCCTGGCACAGTGCTATATTAACCAGACCATCCCCTAGCACAGTGCTATATTAACCAGACCATCCCCTGGCACAGTGCTATATTAACCAGACCATCCCCTGGCACAGTGCTATATTAACACAGACCATCCCCTAGCACAGTGCTATATTAACCAGACCATCCCTGGCACAGTGCTATATTAACCAGACCATCCCCTAGCACAGTGCTATATTAACCAGACCATCCCCTGGCACAGTGCTATATTAACCAGACCATCCCCTAGCACAGTGCTATATTAACACAGACCATCCCCTGGCACAGTGATATATTAACACAGACCATCCCATGGCACAGTGCTATATTAACCAGACCATCCCCTAGCACAGTGCTATATTAACCAGACCATCCCCTGGCACAGTGCTATATTAACCAGACCATCCCCTAGCACAGTGCTATATTAACACAGACCATCCCCTGGCACAGTGCTATATTAACACAGACCATCCCCTGGCACAGTGCTATATTAACACAGACAATCCCCTAGCACAGTGCTATATTAACACAGACCATCCCCTGGCACAGTGATATATTAACACAGACAATCCCCTAGCACAGTGATATATTAACACAGACAATCCCCTAGCACAGTGCTATATTAACACAGACCATCCCCTGGTACAGTGCAATATTAACACAGACCATCCCCTGGCACAGTGCTATATTAACACAGACCATCCCCTGGCACAGTGCTATATTAACACAGACCATCCCCTGGCACAGTGCTATATTAACACAGACCATCCCCTAGCACAGTGCTATATTAACACAGACCATCCCCTAGCACAGTGCTATATTAACCAGACCATCCCCTGGTACAGTAATATATTAACACAGACCATCCCCTGGCATAGTGCTATATTAACACAGACCATCCCCTGGCACAGTGTTATATTAACCAGACCATCCCCTGGCACAGTGCTATATTAACCAGACCATCCCCTGGCACAGTGTTATATTAACCAGACCATCCCCTAGCACAGTGCTATATTAACACAGACCATCCCCTGGCACAGTGCTATATTAACACAGACCATCCCCTGGCACAGTGCTATATTAACCAGACCATCCCCTGGCAGTGGCATAGTGCTATATTAACACAGACCATCCCCTGGCACAGTGCTATATTAACACAGACCATCCCCTGGCACAGTGCTATATTAACACAGACCATCCCCTGGCACAGTGCTATATTAACCAGACCATCCCCTGGCACAGTGCTATATTAACACAGACCATCCCCTGGCACAGTGCTATATTAACCAGACCATCCCCAGTGGCATGGCACAGTGCTATATTAACACAGACCATCCCCTGGCACAGTGCTATATTAACACAGACCATCCCCTGGCACAGTGCTATATTAACCAGACCATCCCCTAGCACAGTGCTATATTAACACAGACCATCCCCTGGCACAGTGCTATATTAACCAGACCATCCCCTGGCACAGTGCTATATTAACCAGACCATCCCCTGGCACAGTGCTATATTAACCAGACCATCCCCTGGCACAGTGCTATATTAACCAGACCATCCCCTGGCACAGTGCTATATTAACCAGACCATCCCCTGGCACAGTGCTATATTAACCAGACCATCCCCTGGCACAGTGCTATATTAACACAGACCATCCCCTAGCACAGTGCTATATTAACACAGACCATCCCCTGGCACAGTGCTATATTAACACAGACCATCCCCTGGCACAGTGCTATATTAACACAGACCATCCCCTGGCACAGTGCTATATTAACCAGACCATCCCCTGGCACAGTGCTATATTAACACAGACCATCCCCTAGCACAGTGCTATATTAACCAGACCATCCCCTGGCACAGTGCTATATTAACACAGACCATCCCCTAGCACAGTGCTATATTAACACAGACCATCCCCTGGCACAGTGCTATATTAACACAGACCATCCCCTGGCACAGTGCTATATTAACACAGACCATCCCATGGCACAGTGCTATATTAACACAGACCATCCCCTAGCACAGTGCTATATTAACACAGACCATCCCCTGGCACAGTGCTATATTAACCAGACCATCCCCTGGCACAGTGCTATATTAACACAGACCATCCCCTGGCACAGTGCTATATTAACCAGACCATCCCCTGGCACAGTGCTATATTAACCAGACCATCCCCTGGCACAGTGCTATATTAACCAGACCATCCCCTGGCACAGTGCTATATTAACACAGACCATCCCATGGCACAGTGCTATATTAACACAGACCATCCCCTGGCACAGTGCTATATTAACACAGACCATCCCCTGGTACAGTGCTATATTAACCAGACCATCCCCTGGCACAGTGCTATATTAACACAGACCATCCCCTGACACAGTGCTATATTAACCAGACCATCCCCTGGCACAGTGCTATATTAACCAGACCATCCCCTGGCACAGTGCTATATTAACCAGACCATCCCCATGGCACAGTGCTATATTAACACAGACCATCCCATGGCACAGTGCTATATTAACACAGACCATCCCCTAGCACAGTGCTATATTAAACAGACCATCCCATGGCACAGTGCTATATTAACACAGACAATCCCCTGGCACAGTGCTATATTAACACAGACCATCCCCTGGCACAGTGCTATATTAACCAGACCATCCCCTGGCACAGTGCTATATTAACACAGACCATCCCCTGGCACAGTGCTATATTAACACAGACCATCCCCTGGCACAGTGCTATATTAACACAGACCATCCCCTAGCACAGTGCTATATTAAAATAGACCATCCCATGGCACAGTGCTATATTAACACAGACAATCCCCTGGCACAGTGCTATATTAACACAGACCATCCCCTGGCACAGTGCTATATTAACCAGACCATCCCCTGGCACAGTGCTATATTAACACAGACCATCCCCTGGCACAGTGCTATATTAACACAGACCATCCCCTGGCACAGTGCTATATTAACACAGACCATCCCCTGGCACAGTGCTATATTAACACAGACCATCCCCTGGCACAGTGCTATATTAACCAGACCATCCCCTGGCACAGTGCTATATTAACCAGACCATCCCCTGGCACAGTGCTATATTAACCAGACCATCCCCTGGCACAGTGCTATATTAACCAGACCATCCCCTGGCACAGTGCTATATTAACCAGACCATCCCCTGGCACAGTGCTATATTAACCAGACCATCCCCTGGCACAGTGCTATATTAACACAGACAATCCCCTAGCACAGTGCTATATTAACACAGACCATCCCATGGCACAGTGTTATATTAACACAGACCATCCCCTAGCACAGTGCTATATTAACCAGACCATCCCCTGGCACAGTGCTATATTAACACAGACCATCCCCTGGCACAGTGCTATATTAACACAGACCATCCCCTGGCACAGTGCTATATTAACCAGACCATCCCCTGGCACAGTGCTATATTAACCAGACCATCCCCATGGCACAGTGCTATATTAACACAGACCATCCCATGGCACAGTGCTATATTAACACAGACCATCCCACTGGCACAGTGCTATATTAACACAGACCATCCACTAGCACAGTGCTATATTAACACAGACCATCCCCTGGTACAGTGCTATATTAACCAGACCATCCCCTGGCACAGTGCTATATTAACACAGACCATCCCCTGACACAGTGCTATATTAACCAGACCATCCCCTGGCACAGTGCTATATTAACCAGACCATCCCCTGGCACAGTGCTATATTAACCAGACCATCCCCTGGCACAGTGCTATATTAACCAGACCATCCCATGGCACAGTGCTATATTAACACAGACCATCCCCTAGCACAGTGCTATATTAACACAGACCATCCCCTGGTACAGTGCTATATTAACCAGACCATCCCCTGGCACAGTGCTATATTAACACAGACCATCCCCTGACACAGTGCTATATTAACCAGACCATCCCCTGGCACAGTGCTATATTAACCAGACCATCCCCTGGCACAGTGCACAGTGCTATATTAACACAGACCATCCCATGGCACAGTGCTATATTAACACAGACCATCCCCTGGCACAGTGCTATATTAACACAGACCATCCCCTAGCACAGTGCTATATTAAAAGACCATCCCATGGCACAGTGCTATATTAACACAGACAATCCCCTGGCACAGTGCTATATTAACACATACCATCCCCTAGCACAGTGCACAGTGCTATATTAACCAGACCATCCCCTGGCACAGTGCTATATTAACACAGACCATCCCCTGGCACAGTGCTATATTAACACAGACCATGCCCTGACACAGTGCTATATTAACACAGACCACCCCCTAGCACAGTGCTATATTAACACAGACCAGCTAACAGCAGTGAAGGAGTGAAGGGAGAGAGAGGAACACATGGTACAGCTAACAGCAGTGAAGGAGGAGGGAGAAGAACACATGGAACAGCTAACATCAGTGAAGGAGGAGAGAGAGGAACACATGGAACAGCTAACAGCAGTGAAGGAGGAGAGCGAGGAACACATGGAACAGCTAACAGCAGTGAAGGAGGAGGGAGAGGAACACATGGAACAGCTAACAGCAGTGAAGGAGGGAGAGGAACACATGGAACAGCTAACATCAGTGAAGGAGGAGAGAGAGGAACACATGGAACAGCTAACATCAGTGAAGGAGGAGAGAGAGGAACACATGGAACAGCTAACAGCAGTGAAGGAGGAGGGAGAGGGACACATGGAACAGCTAACAGCAGTGAAGGAGGAGGGAGAGGAACACATGGAACAGCTAACATCAGTGAAGGAGGGAGAGGAACACATGGAACAGCTAACATCAGTGAAGGAGGAGAGAGAGGAACACATGGAACAGCTAACATCAGTGAAGGAGGAGAGAGAGGAACACATGGAACAGCTAACAGCAGTGAAGGAGGAGGGAGAGGGACACATGGAACAGCTAACAGCAGTGAAGGAGGAGGTGAGAAAGCTGAGGTGTGACAGAGAGCAGGACACTCCCCCAGAGAAGCCAGCAGAACAGCCCACCTCAGACCCGGACAACAACTTCAACACCACGATCGGACAGACAGAGGACCCACCAACCCCCTGTCAGCTCCTCCAACAGCCCTACAACTCCTAACAGCCCCCTGTCAGCTCCTCCAACAGCCCTACCACTCCTAACAGCCCCCTGTCAGCTCCTCCAACAGCCCTACCACTCCTAACAGCCCCCTGTCAGCTTCTCCAACAGCCCTACCACTCCTAACAGCCCCCTGTCAGCTCCTCCAACAGCCCTACCACTACTAACAGCCCCCTGTCAGCTCCTCCAACAGCCCTACCACTCCTAACAGCCCCCTGTCAGCTCCTCCAACAGCCCTACCACTCCTAACAGCCCCCTGTCAGCTTCTCCAACAGCCCTACCACTCCTAACAGCCCCCTGTCAGCTCCTCCAACAGCCCTACCACTACTAACAGCCCCCTGTCAGCTCCTCCAACAGCCCTACCACTCCTAACAGCCCCCTGTCAGCTCCTCCAACAGCCCTACCACTCCTAACAGCCCCCTGTCAGCTCCTCCAACAGCACTACCACTCCTAACAGCCCCCACAGGTCCTGGAGCTGTTGTCAGAGGACAAACACTAGACATGTCCTGGAGCTGTTGTCAGAGGACAAACACTAGACATGTCCTGGAGCTGTTGTCAGAGGACAAACACTAGACATGTCCTGGAGTTGTTGTCAGAGGACAAACACTAGACATGTCCTGGAGCTGTTGTCAGAGGACAAACACTAGACATGTCCTGGAGCTGTTGTCAGAGGACAAACACTAGACATGTCCTGGAGCTGTTGTCAGAGGACAAACACTAGACATGTCCTGGAGCTGTTGTCAGAGGACAAACACTAGACATGTCCTGGAGCTGTTGTCAGAGGACAGACACTAGACATGTCCTGGAGTTGTTGTCAGAGGACAGACACTAGACATGTCCTGGAGTTGTTGTCAGAGGACAGACACTAGACATGTCCTGGAGTTGTTGTCAGAGGACAAACACTAGACATGTCCTGGAGCTGTTGTCAGAGGACAAACACTAGACATGTCCTGGAGCTGTTGTCAGAGGACAAACACTAGACATGTCCTGGAGCTGTTGTCAGAGGACAAACACTAGACATGTCCTGGAGCTGTTGTCAGAGGACAAACACTAGACATGTCCTGGAGCTGTTGTCAGAGGACAAACACTAGACATGTCCTGGAGCTGTTGTCAGAGGACAAACACTAGACATGTCCTGGAGCTGTTGTCAGAGGACAAACACTAGACATGTCCTGGAGTTGTTGTCAGAGGACAAACACTAGACATGTCCTGGAGCTGTTGTCAGAGGACAGACACTAGACATGTCCTGGAGCTGTTGTCAGAGGACAAACACTAGACATGTCCTGGAGCTGTTGTCAGAGGACAAACACTAGACATGTCCTGGAGTTGTTGTCAGAGGACAAACACTAGACATGTCCTGGAGCTGTTGTCAGAGGACAGACACTAGACATGTCCTGGAGCTGTTGTCAGAGGACAAACTAGGGTCCCCCAGCCACATCATAATTCACACGGGCACAAAAGACCTGAGGGCCCAGCAGGAAAGGGTGGCCACAGCAGGAAAGGGTGGCCCCAGCAGGAAAGGGTGGCCCCAGCAGGAGAGGGTGGCCCCAGCAGGAGAGGGTGGCCACAGCAGGAAAGGTTGGCCCCAGCAGGAAAGGGTGGCCCCAGCAGGAGAGGGTGGCCCCAGCAGGAAAGGGAGTGATTGAAAAAACGTCTTATACTTTCTCCAACGCACAAGTGGTTATCTCCACCCTGCCACCACACAGCGGGTGAATGCAAGCATTTTGCGAGACTGTGCCTCAAACCTAATGTATACATGCCCCCCCCCACCCCTGTTGCAAGGACCTCAACATGACAGCAGCTCATATGCCCAGGCCGTGAGCAGAACAACAGGCCGAACCCCACTATTCTTTTGGAACTTGTGTGAGTGTAATATTTACTGTTCATTTGTATTGTTTATTTCACTTTTCACTTGCTTTGGCAATGTTAACACATGTTTCCCATGCCAATAAAGCCCCTTGAATTGAATTGAGAAAGAGAGAGAGAATGAGAGAGAGAGTGAGAGAGAGAGAGAGAGAGAGAGAGAGAGAGAGAGAGTGAGAGAGACAGAGAGTGAGAGAGACAGAGAGTGAGAGAGGGGGGGGGGTCAGAGACTCCTTTTAAACAAACAGAATAAAGTCCTCACTAAATAAACGCCTGACTGCATCTGACTGCTCCTTCTCAGTGGGGGTCACCTTGATGGAGGGATGAGAGTGGAGGAGAGAGGGAGGGATGATGAAAATAAACAGGCAGATTAAAAGAGGTGGAACTATAGAAGAGAGGGGCGCGCTTCGCTAATGGACACCTGGGGCGAGCCCACGCCCTGTGATCCATCACACACACACACAGACATTACACACACCCACAGAGCCTGACACAACACACCAGGGTGCCTGACACACATTCCTGATGGAGATGAATGGAGGAGCATTTCACCCTGAGAGCACGCAGTGACAACATACTTCTCATTACAGAAAGTAAATGAGTGTGCGTGTTTTTGACAATTCACTAATTAGACAGAAATACACACACAGAGACAGAGAGAGGCAATCCCCCACACGCAGAGACAGAGAGAGGCAATCCCCCACACGCAGAGAGAGAGAGGCAATCCCCCACACGCAGAGACAGAGAGAGCAATCCCCCACACGCAGAGAGAGAGAGAGAGAGGAGGGAGAGAGACAGAGACAGAGATAAAGAGAGGCAATCCCCCACACGCAGAGACAGAGAGAGAGAGAGAGAGAGAGAGGGAGAGAGACAGAGACAGAGATAAAGAGAGGCAATCCCCCACACGCAGAGACAGAGAGAGAGAGAGAGAGAGGGAGAGAGACAGAGACAGAGATAAAGAGAGGCAATCCCCACACACACACAGAGACAGAGAGACAGAGTTGGATGGAGATAAAGAGGCAATCCCACACACACAGAGACAATCAAAAGAAACATAAATTTCAACATACCAATTAGGATTTGGCTAAAAATACTTGAATCAGTCATAGAGCCCATTGCCCTTTATGGTTGTGAGGTCTGGGGTCCGCTCACCAACCAAGACTTCACAAAATGGGACAAACACCAAATTGAGACTCTGCACGCAGAATTCTGCAAAAATATCCTCCGTGTACAACGTAGAACACCAAATAATGCATGCAGAGCAGAATTAGGCCGATACCCACTAATTATCAAAATCCAGAAAAGAGCTGTTAAATTCTACAACCACCTAAAAGGAAGCGATTCCCAAACCTTCCATAACAAAGCCATCACCTACAGAGAGATGAACCTGGAGAAGAGTCCCTAAGCAAGCTGGTCCTGGGGCTCTGTTCACAAACACACACTACAGAGCCCCAGGACAGCAGCACAATTAGACCCAACCAAATCATGAGAAAACAAAAAGATAACTACTTAACACATTGGAAAGAATTAACAAAAACAGAGCAAACTAGAATGCTATTTGGCCCTACACAGAGAGTACACAGTGGCAGAATACCTGACCACTGTGACTGACCCAAAATTAAGGAAAGCTTTGACTATGTACAGACTCAGTGAGCATAGCCTTGCTATTGAGAAAGGCCGCCGTAGGCAGACATGGCTCTCAAGAGAAGACAGGCTATGTGCTCACTGCCCACAAAATGAGGTGGAAACTGAGCTGCACTTCCTAACCTCCTGCCCAATGTATGACCATATTAGAGAGACATATTTCCCTCAGATTACACAGATCCACAAAGAATTCGAAAACAAATCCAATTTTGAAAAACTCCCATATCTACTGGGTGACATTCCACAGTGTGCCATCACAGCAGCAAGGTTTGTGACCTGTTGCCACGAGAAAAGGGCAACCAGTGAAGAACAAACACCATTGTAAATACACCCATATTTATGCTTATTTATTTGATCTTGTGTCCTTTAACCATTTGTACATTGTTAAAACACTGTATATATATATAATATGACATTTGTAATGTCTTTACTGTTTTGAAACCTCTGTATGTGTAATGTTTACTGTTAATTTTTGTTGTTTTTCACTTTTATATATTCACTTTGTATGTTGTCTACCTCACTTGCTTTGGCAATGTTAACACATGTTTCCCATGCCAATAAAGCCCTTGAATTGAATTGAATTGAGAGACAGAGAGATAGACAGAGACAGATAGAGAGAGGCAATCACACACCCACAGAGACAGAGAGAGACAGAGAGAGAGAGACAGATAGAGAGAGGCAATCCCACACCCACAGAGACAGAGAGAGACAGAGAGAGACAGAGAGAGAGACAGAGACAGATAGAGAGAGGCAATCACACACCCACAGAGACAGAGAGACAGAGAGAGAGAGACAGAGACAGATAGAGAGAGGCAATCACACACCCACAGAGACAGAGAGAGACAGAGAGAGACAGAGAGAGAGACAGAGACAGATAGAGAGAGGCAATCACACACCCACAGAGACAGAGAGAGACAGAGAGAGAGAGACAGAGACAGATAGAGAGAGGCAATCCCACACCCACAGAGAGCGTAGTGTCCTGACCTGTACAAACCAGTCGATGGTGCAGCAGTTGACCAGAGAGGGGAACATACGACAGCGGGACCTGAAGGCATCTCCTACAGGACTCATACACAACACAATGTGCAGCTTCTCTCTGACCCGAGAGATGAAGAACTGGAACACCTAACACACACACACAAACAGGTTACAGACACACACATGTTACAGACACACACATGGAGAGACATACAGGGAGACACACACAGGGAGACACACACACATCTATAGAAATGCATTCAAGCAAACGCATACAAATTAACTCATGCAAACAGACTCACTATATAGTCAAGTGCCAAATTCAAACCGTCTAACACATGAGAGGAAATCAATTGAGTGTTGTTTAGACTGAGGCCACAGTCCATGTAATTAAAGCGAAGGGGTCAGAGTTCTGGAGGTGTCCAGAGCCTGCTGCTCTGCCTTGTTGACAGACTACTGCTGGGACATAGCTGCTGCCTCAACACTTCATATAGGACCTTAACAAGACATGAGACACTATACTGAATCCTACTGGGATGAACAGCTCAATATGAACACATACATCAATACATACATTACGATTTGAATGAATAGGTCGCTGGATAAATACATGTATAAATATTAATGAATGGTACTGTCATGACGTTGCCCTGTTGGGGAGGTTTATAACCCCCCATAAATCTCCCCCTTTTCTGTCCACTCTACAGAATGGACTCTTGGAAAGCCCTGTTGTTAACATAGAGAGTATGGAAACATCAACAGGTTGGGGAAAAGAACAATCTTTGTGTAATGCAACCAGTTGAAAGTGTCCGTTGGTACTTAAACAACTGATCTGACATCATATTCTTTGTCTGGGACATTATATCTGATGACAGGACGACATAAACTGTATCTTGTGTAGTTTACACATTATAGTTATCAGATTCACATGGAATTGTTGTGCAATTTAAATGTTTAAATATGAAACTATTTGTGAAAAGATGTCATTTTAGCTTTTAAAATTAGAGAATTGTTTTCATAAGTAAAATGTGCTCAATCAGTGGCGACGCCCACGTGAATAGGTATTGGTTGGAAACGATGAAGCAATCCCTATTCTACATTACTATAAGAACCCCCGTGACCTAATTCACGGCGAACTAAGCCAACCTCAGCGTGAGCTCTGGTTGCAAATGGATGAATGATTACAACCTAACAAAATTAACATTGTGTTCCTGATGACGTGAGGACTGATGTCCATTCGTTCAGAAAGGCGAATTTCAACGTAGAGGTAGAGATCGCCATGCTGGAAGGATGAATTTGAATACACCAGCCAGAATATAGCATGAGCTTAGTATGGCAACTTGGTATGAACTTTGAACTCTTATTCACTGAAGAAGTGATACATCCTAGACATTGAGTTATCAGCAGCAGCTGTAAACGTGGGCTAGGAAAGGACGGACAATCTCTTCCGAAGACAACAGCTCTATAAACATGCTTCCGTGGTGCCCCGACTTCCTAGTTAATACATTTACATGATTAGTTTAATCAGGTAATTATTGATTACAGATAATTTAATTTTATAAAATAACATGTCATATCATTGAATCCATAGTAAAGACACGACAGTACATACATAAATATTACACATGTAATTATTATATTTAACCTTTATTTTGACAGGGAGTAAAGGTCTCTTTTACAGAGGATCCCTGTAATTACAATTCTATATTGAGTGTTCTATGAGTGAGTGTGTACTCTACTGTACCTCGTCTCGGTTTCCCTCGTTAATGCCGGCCTCCTTGGCTCTGGGCCGTGTGGCAGCCAGGACCTGCTCCAGATCATCCTTCTCAAACAGGTTGGGCACCTCTCCACTGTTCAACATGTTGTTAATGTCCTCTAGGAACTCCTCCACCACGATCTGATGAACAATAATACACACATGTAATGGAGGGGGGATGGAAACGTGCCTGAGAACTGAAGACTGAAGCTATAGCTTCCAGGGCTAATGCCTCGGCTTCTGCTCAGTGGGGTAATGAGGTGATGAGTCACAGAGGTGGCATGGTTTGGCAAGCAGATGGTCACAGATAAACACTGGCCATATCTACTTCATTAGCTGTCTGGTACAGTCTTTATAGACCTGCTATCTGCCCATCACATGGCCTCCATGCACACACACCTGTTCTTGCAAACTCTCCCCTCCTTGCCCCCTCTTCCCCTCCCCTACCTGTGTGTCAGTGAAGAGGAACACCATGTCCTTGCCCTCCTCTCCCCCCTCCTCTACCTGTGTGTCAGTGAAGAGGAACACCATGTCCTTCCCCTCCTCTCCCCCTCCCCTACCTGTGTGTCAGTGAAGAGGAACACCATGTCCTTGCCCTCCTCTCCCCTCCCCTACCTGTGTGTCAGTGAAGAGGAACACCATGTCCTTGCCCTCCTCTCCCCCTCCCCTACCTGTGTGTCAGTGAAGAGGAACACCATGTCCTTGCCCTCCTCTCCCCCCCTCCCCTACCTGTGTGTCAGTGAAGAGGGACACCATGTCCTTCCCCTCCTCTCCCCCTCCCCCTACCTGTGTGTCAGTGAAGAGGAACACCATGTCCTTCCCCTCCTCTCCCCCTCCCCTACCTGTGTGTCAGTGAAGAGGAACACCATGTCCTTGCCCTCCTCTCCCCCTCTTCCCCTCCCCTACCTGTGTGTCAGTGAAGAGGAACACCATGTCCTTGCCCTCCTCTCCCCCTCCCCTACCTGTGTGTCAGTGAAGAGGAACACCATGTCCTTGCCCTCCTCTCCCCCCCTCCTCTACCTGTGTGTCAGTGAAGAGGAACACCATGTCCTTGCCCTCCTCTCCCCCTCCCCTACCTGTGTGTCAGTGAAGAGGAACACCATGTCCTTGCCCTCCTCTCCCCCTCCCCTACCTGTGTGTCAGTGAAGAGGAACACCATGTCCTTCCCCTCCTCTCCCCCTCCCCTACCTGTGTGTCAGTGAAGAGGAACACCATGTCCTTGCCCTCCTCTCCCCCTCTTCCCCTCCCCTACCTGTGTGTCAGTGAAGAGGAACACCATGTCCTTGCCCTCCCCTCCCTCCCCCTCCCCTACCTGTGTGTCAGTGAAGAGGAACACCATGTCCTTCCCCTCCTCTCCCCCTCCCCTACCTGTGTGTCAGTGAAGAGGAACACCATGTCCTTGCCCTCCTCTCCCCCTCCCCTACCTGTGTGTCAGTGAAGAGGAACACCATGTGAAGAGGAAACACTATGTCCTTGCCCTCCTCTCCCCCTCCCCTACCTGTGTGTCAGTGAAGAGGAACACCATGTCCTTGCCCTCCTCTCCCCCCCCCCCTACCTGTGTGTCAGTGAAGAGGAACACCATGTCCTTGCCCTCCTCTCCCCCTCCCCTGCCTGTGTGTCAGTGAAGAGGAACACCATGTCCTTGCCCTCCTCTCCCCCTCCCCTACCTGTGTGTCAGTGAAGAGGAACACCATGTCCTTGCCCTCCTCTCCCCCTCCCCTACCTGTGTGTCAGTGAAGAGGAACACCATGTCCTTGCCCTCCTCTCTCCCCCTCCCCTACCTGTGTGTCAGTGAAGAGGAACACCATGTCCTTGCCCTCCTCTCCCCCTCCCCTACCTGTGTGTCAGTGAAGAGGAACACCATGTCCTTGCCCCCTCCCCTGTGTCAGTGAAGAGGAACCCCCCCCTCCCCTACCTGTGTGTCAGTGAAGAGGAACACCATGTCCTTGCCCTCCTCTCCCCCTCCCCTACCTGTGTGTCAGTGAAGAGGAACACCATGTCCTTGCCCTCCTCTCCCCCTCCCCTACCTGTGTGTCAGTGAAGAGGAACACCATGTCCTTGCCCTCCTCTCCCCCCCCTACCTGTGTGTCAGTGAAGAGGAACACCATGTCCTTGCCCTCCTCTCCCCCTCCCCTACCTGTGTGTCAGTGAAGAGGAACACCATGTCCTTCCCCTCCTCTCCCCCTCCCCTACCTGTGTGTCAGTGAAGAGGAACACCATGTCCTTGCCCTCCTCTCCCCCTCCCCTACCTGTGTGTCAGTGAAGAGGAACACCATGTCCTTGCCCTCCTCTCCCCCTCCCTACCTGTGTGTCAGTGAAGAGGAACACCCCTCTCCCCCTCCCCTACCTGTGTGTCAGTGAAGAGGAACACCATGTCCTTGCCCTCCTCTCCCCCTCCCCTACCTGTGTGTCAGTGAAGAGGAACACCATGTCCTTCCCCTCCTCTCCCCCTCCCCTACCTGTGTGTCAGTGAAGAGAGGAACACCATGTCCTTGCCCTCCTCCCCCCCCCCTACCTGTGTGTCAGTGAAGAGGAACACCATGTCCTTGCCCTCCTCTCCCCCTCCCCTACCTGTGTGTCAGTGAAGAGGAACACCATGTCCTTGCCCTCCTCTCCCCCTCCCCTACCTGTGTGTCAGTGAAGAGGAACACCATGTCCTTGCCCTCCTCTCCCCCTCCCCTACCTGTGTGTCAGTGAAGAGGAACACCATGTCCTTGCCCTCCTCTCCCCCTCCCCTACCTGTGTGTCAGTGAAGAGGAACACCATGTCCTTGCCCTCCTCTCCCCCTCCCCTACCTGTGTGTCAGTGAAGAGGAACACCATGTCCTTGCCCTCCTCTCCCCCTCCCCTACCTGTGTGTCAGTGAAGAGGAACACCATGTCCTTGCCCTCCTCTCCCCCTCCCCTACCTGTGTGTCAGTGAAGAGGAACACCATGTCCTTGCCCTCCTCTCCCCCTCCCCTACCTGTGTGTCAGTGAAGAGGAACACCATGTCCTTGCCCCCTCCTCTCCCCTCCCCTACCTGTGTGTCAGTGAAGAGGAACACCATGTCCTTGCCCTCCTCTCCCCTCCCCTACCTCAGTGAAGAGGAACACCATGTCCCCCCCCTACCTGTGTGTCAGTGAAGAGGAACACCATGTCCTTGCCCTCCTCTCCTCCCCCCCCTGAAGAGGAACACCCCTCCCCTGTGTGTCAGTGAAGAGGAACACCATGTCCTTGCCCTCCTCTCCCCCTCCCCTACCTGTGTGTCAGTGAAGAGGAACACCATGTCCTTGCCCTCCTCTCCCCCCCTCCCCTACCTGTGTGTCAGTGAAGAGGAACACCATGTCCTTGCCCTCCTCTCCCCCTCCCCTACCTGTGTGTCAGTGAAGAGGAACACCATGTCCTTGCCCTCCTCTCCCCTCCCCTACCTGTGTGTCAGTGAAGAGGAACACCATGTCCTTGCCCTCCTCTCCCCCTCCCCTACCTGTGTGTCAGTGAAGAGGAACACCATGTCCTTGCCCTCCTCTCCCCCTCCCCTACCTGTGTGTCAGTGAAGAGGAACACCATGTCCTTGCCCCCTCCTCTCTCCCCTCCCCTACCTGTGTGTCAGTGAAGAGGAACACCATGTCCTTGCCCTCCTCTCCCCTCCCCTACCTGTGTGTCAGTGAAGAGGAACACCATGTCCTTGCCCTCCTCTCCCCCTCCCCTACCTGTGTGTCAGTGAAGAGGAACACCATGTCCTTGCCCTCCTCTCCCCCTCCCCCTACCTGTGTGTCAGTGAAGAGGAACACCATGTCCTTGCCCTCCTCTCCCCCCCCCTCCCCTACCTGTGTGTCAGTGAAGAGGAACACCATGTCCTTGCCCTCCTCTCCCCCTCCCCTACCTGTGTGTCAGTGAAGAGGAACACCATGTCCTTCCCCTCCTCTCCCCCTCCCTACCTGTGTGTCAGTGAAGAGGAACACCATGTCCTTGCCCTCCCTCTCCCCCTCCCTACCTGTGTGTCAGTGAAGAGGAACACCATGTCCTTGCCCTCCTCTCCCCCTCCCCTACCTGTGTGTCAGTGAAGAGGAACACCATGTCCTTGCCCTCCTCTCCCCCCTCCCCTACCTGTGTGTCAGTGAAGAGGAACACCATGTCCTTGCCCCTCCTCTCCCCCTCCCCTACCTGTGTGTCAGTGAAGAGGAACACCATGTCCTTGCCCTCCTCTCCCCCTCCCCTACCTGTGTGTCAGTGAAGAGGAACACCATGTCCTGCCCTCCTCCCCCTCCCCTACCTGTGTGTCAGTGAAGAGGAACACCATGTCCTCTCCCCTCCCCTACCTGTGTGTCAGTGAAGAGGAACACCATGTCCTTGCCCTCCACCCCAGCCATCTTGAACAGTCGTCTCAGGTCTTCATGGAAGCTGTCGTAGTTGTATCCTCGGCTCAGTTCTATCTGGAAGCAGCGCATGCCGCACATGTGGGCCGCCAGCCGCGTCAGTGACTGTTTCCCGTGCCCCCACGCCCACCAATAGGGCGTTACCCGCTCCTGGCGGATCATACGCGCTATCCTATAGGAACAGAAGGACTGGGTCAGGAAGTAAGCAATTTAACAAATTAAAGCATTACAAAAACACAAAAACTAACTCTTTATGGGGTTCTGGACAAAATAACTTCACTAAATAGGGAATAGAGTGTTGTTAAGTATGCTAATCAGTTCACTAAATAGGGAATAGAGTGTTGTTAAGTATGCTAATCAGTTCACTAAATAGGGAATAGGTTGTCATTAAGGATGCTAATCAGTTCACTAAATAGGGAATAGGGTGTCATTAAGGATGCTAATCAGTTCACTAAATAGGGAATAGGGTGTCATTAAGGATGCTAATCAGTTCACTAAATAGGGAATAGGGTGTCATTAAGGATGCTAATCAGTCCACTAAATAGGGAATAGAGTGTCGTTAAGTATGCTAATCAGTCCACTAAATAGGGAATAGGGTGTCATTAAGGATGCTAATCAGTCTACTAAATAGGGAATAGGTTGTCATTAAATGCTAAATAGGGAATAGGTTGTCATTAAGGATGCTAATCAGTCCACTAAATAGGGAATAGAGTGTCGTTAAGTATGCTAATCAGTCCACTAAATAGGGAATAGAGTGTCGTTAAGTATGCTAATCAGTCCACTAAATAGGGAATAGGGTGTCATTAAAGATGCTAATCAGTCCACTAAATAGGGAATAGGGTGTCATTAAAGATGCTAACCAGTCCACTAAATAGGGAATAGGTGCGATTTAGGCCAAAACGTCTGTACACTATAGGGAATGGGGTACAATTTCGAATGCATTCACTGCACTAATTAGGGAATAGAGCTCCGTTTCCGAGCGTAACATGACCTGGAGACGTGTTCTACAGCGTCCTGGAAGAACACCAGCTTGGTCTCCTTGGAGAAGGTCATGTTGTAGTCATCCAGGTAGTCCTGGAGCACAGCCCTGATCTTATCTGGCTCTGTTAGGTCCTCATACAGACGATCTGCCTTCTCTGCACCCACCTAGAGGAGAGGAGAGGGAGGGAGAGATGGAGGGCGGGGGACAGGAAGGATTGCGAGATAGATAGATGGATGCCGTAAATGTTAAGCGCTTTGAGCACCTGGGAAATTGATTGGATTTATAGGCTTATAGCGCATTTTACCTTGATGAAATCTCCAAATATGATGGGTTTGGTCACAAAGTAATTGGGTTCTAAATTGAAGCCAAAATATTTGCCTGAAAAGAAGAAGAACGGAAATATATTTAAAGAGTTGCTATTCATAGCTCAACAATTGTGGGACGTTTCAGAAAAGGACATTGAAATGGCTTTCAATCTTAATATGTCAAAACACTGCTTAGTGAGAGGCTAAACTCTGAAAGTTCAAACTAGCCGTCTAGGTTCTATTGAACTCTGTGTTATGTTCTTACTGGCCAACTATGTCTAGGTTCTATTACACTCTGTGTTATGTTCTTACTGACCGTCTAGCTCTAGGGTCTATTGAACTCTGTGTTATGTTCTTACTGACCGTCTAGCTCTAGGTTCTATTGAACTCTGTATTATGTTCTTACTGGCCGTCTAGGTTCTATTAAGCTCTGTGTTATGTTCTTACTGGCCGTCTAGGTTCTACTAAACTCTGTGTTATGTTCTTACTGGCCGTCTAGGTTTTATTAAACTCTGTGTTATGTTCTTACTGGCCGTCTAGGTTCTATTAAACTCTGTATTATGTTCTTACTGGCCGTCTAGGTTTTATTAAACTCTGTGTTATGTTCTTACTGGCCGTCTAGGTTCTATTAAACTCTGTGTTATGTTCTTACTGACCGTCTAGCTCTAGGTTCTATTAAACTCTGTGTTATGTTCTTACTGGCCGTCTAGGTTCTATTAAACTCTGTGTTATGTTCTTACTGACCGTCTAGCTCTAGGTTCTATTAAACTCTGTGTTATGTTCTTACTGGCCGTCTAGGTTCTATTAAACTCTGTATTATGTTCTTACTGGCCGTCTAGGTTCTATTAAACTCTGTGTTATGTTCTTACTGGCTGTCTAGGTTCTATTAAACTCTGGGTTATGTTCTTACTGACCGTCTAGGTTCTATTAAACTCTGTGTTATGTTCTTACTGGCCGTCTAGGTTTTATTAAACTCTGTGTCATGTTCTTACTGGCCGTCTAGGTTTTATTAAACTCTGGGTTATGTTCTTACTGACCGTCTAGGTTCTATTAAACTCTGTGTCATGTTCTTACTGGCCGTCTAGGTTCTATTAAACTCTGGGTTATGTTCTTACTGGCCGTCTAGGTTCTATTAAACTCTGGGTTATGTTCTTACTGGCCATCTCAGAGACGATGGTGTTGAAGTAGGTTTTGTCTTCGTTGTTGATGAGTCGGTCGTGGAACACTCTCTGACACTCGTGACAGAACAGACGGAATATCCCAGTCTGATCCCTCACCGTGCCTGGCTCACACTGCAACATACCTAGAGGACAAACAGATGGAGGGAGGGAGAGAGAGAGAGAATGAGAGAGAGAGAGGTGAGAGGAGGGTGGGAGGAGGGGGAAGAGAGGGAGGTGGGGGAGGGAGGAAAGTAAAGAGGCAGGGAGGGAGAGAGAGAATGAGAGAGGGAGGTGGAGGGAGAGAGAGATGGAGGGGAGGGGGAGAGGGAGTGGGGGGGGGGGAGGTGAAGGGAAGAGAGAGGTAAAGAGGCAGGGAGGGAGAGAGAATGAGGAGGGAGGTGAAGGGAGGAAGGGAGAGAAGTGGAGGGATGGAGAGATGAGAGAGGTGGGAGGCAGGGAGGAGAGGGGAGAGGGAGCGGGGGGGGGAGGAAGGTGAAGGCAGGGAGGGGAAGATGGATTTAACATGATTTATTTACGACCAGAGAATAATAAAACATGATTCAACTTGGTGGTTCTCACCCTGCAACCTTAACACATGAAGAAATAAAGAAAAGTCTAATATCTGCTGTTGACACATCCCTGTTGTTATCAATGTTATGCAACACTAGGGATGCTTTAGGAGATATGATGGGTCGGACACACCAGAGGATCCATGTTCAAGTCTTGTTAGAAAGTTGAGGGCATTAATGTGACCACGCTCGCCCTCAGCAAGAATGGGGCTGGGTTGGCCTTATTCGCCTTGGGTAAATATTAATGCTGGTGTGTGTATGTGTGTATGTTTACGCTTGCTGGTGTGTGTGTGTGTGTGTGTGTGTGTGTATGTGTGTGTGTGTTCTGCATGGTGACTCCCTAGCGGGGGGTCAGGGAGCAGTAGTCACTTCAACTCAGGCCTCTCTGCTCTGATGATGGTTGTGAGGCTGCTGGGTAGAGGACTGGTACTGTCTCTGTCTGGACTTCAGGCTACAACCAAGAGCATCTCAGTCCATCAGCTACTTTAATAACTTACAAATGAAAAGCCAAGACAAACTTTCTCACCCTGGACACACTTGGAGAGGTCCCTGAGGGTGAAGACGTAGTGTGTGTGTGTGTGTGTGTCTCACCCTGGACACACTTGGAGAGGTCCCTGAGGTTGAAGACGTAGTGTGTGTGTGTGTGTGTCTCACCCTGGACACACTTGGAGAGGTCCCTGAGGTTGAAGACGTAGTGTGTGTGTGTGTGTGTGTCTCACCCTGGACACACTTGGAGAGGTCCCTGAGGGTGAAGACGTAGTGTGTGTGTGTGTGTGTGTGTCTCACCCTGGACACACTTGGAGAGGTCCCTGAGGTTGAAGACGTAGTGGGACTTGGCTGGTGTAGGCAGGAGGTCCACAGACATGCGGTGGTAGATCTCTACTGCTGCGTCTACGATGCTGCCTGCTGAAGACCTCACCGCCTGGGGGAACTCACTGAGGAAACCACTGAGGATGGCCTGGAGGGGGAGAGACCGTTTCAACATAGAGAGTTAAGCGTACGTGGGCTTGAGGGTGTGTGTGCTTGAATATGCCCTTGAGGAGAGAGGGCAGACTCCAGACACACACGTGATTTGTGTGTGTGTGTGTGGTCTTGTTCTTCTGAATCTCCCCCAAAAGTCCCCACAAGGATAGTAAAACAAGGCAAATTCTCCCTCGTGGGGACATTTCCCACATCACAATGAGGACAAGGTTCATTTTAAGACTAGGGGTTAAGTTTAGGGTTAGGGAATTAGGGTTAGGTTTAGAATTAGGGTTAGGTTAGAATTAGGGTTAGGTTTAGGGAATTAGGGTTAGGTTTAGAATTAGGGTTAGGTTAGGTAGGGGGTTAGTGGTTAGGTTTAGATTAGGGTTAGGTTTAGGGGTTAGGGTTAAGGGTTAGGGTTAGGTTAGGTTTATGAGTTAGGTGAATTAGGGGTTAGGTTTAGGGGTTAGTTGGGTAGGATTAGGGTTAGGGAAAGGCATTAGTGGTTAGGTTTAGGAGTTAGGTATAGGGTTTGGGTTAAGGTTTAGGGGTTAAGGAAAACAGGATTTTGAATGGAAATCAATTATAGGTCCCAACGAGGATAGAAAACCACGTGTGAGGATAGTCAATCTGTAATTAATTAAGGGGCTGTGAGGGAGAGGACATGAGGATGGTTGATCTGTAATTA
>NW_024609660.1:267500-291910 GCF_018296145.1 Oncorhynchus tshawytscha
TATTTACTGTCCCTAAGTCATACAGATCTAACAGGGTTGATAGTATTTACAGTCCCTAAGTCATACAGATCTAACAGGGATGATAGTATTTACTGTCCCTAAGTCATAAGATCTAACATTTGTAAGTCATACAGATCTAACAGGGATGATAGTATTTACTGTCCCTAAGTCATACAGATCTAACAGGGTTGATAGTATTTACTAAGTCATACAGATCTAACAGGGTTGATAGTATTTACTGTCCCTAAGTCATACAGATCTAACAGGGTTGATAGTATTTACTGTCCCTAAGTCATACAGATCTAACAGGGTTGATAGTATTTACTGTCCCTAAGTCATGTAGATCTAACAGGGATGATAGTATTTACTATTTACAAATCCATGTCAGGATGACACAGTTTGGTGGTCAGAACGCCATTAAAGGGTGCAGGCCTGTGTGTCTCTATGTTAAGGTAACTGATGCCTGGAGGAGCCTGTGTGGAGAAGCCTGTGCTCTTAGTTGTTGACTGTGTTTTCACCGCCCTGCGCATGTGTTCTGCAGTGTGTGACCAGACCTCAAGATGATAGGCTAAATGTTACTAGAACCTCCCCCCTGCAGTGTGTGAGAGTTTGTGTTCCTCCCCCTGCAGTGTGTGAGAGTTTGTGTTCCTCCCCCTGCAGTGTGTGAGAGTTTGTGTTCCTCCCCCTGCAGTGTGTGAGAGTTTGTGTTCCTCCCCCTGCAGTGTGTGAGAGTTTGTGTTCCTCCCCTGCAGTGTGTGAGAGTTTGTGTTCCTCCCCCTGCAGTGTGTGAGAGTTTGTGTTCCTCCCCCTGCAGTGTGTGAGAGTTTGTGTTCCTCCCCCTGCAGTGTGTGAGAGTTTGTGTTCCTCCCCCTGCAGTGTGTGAGAGTTTGTGTGCTTTGTTTGTCCCCCTGGACTTGGTGTCCTGCTGTTGGAGGTGAGTGTGGTTAGTTTACTGTCAGCGAGAGCCAGCCACCAACTCCAGGGCTAGCGGGCACGGACACTGGCACACATATCATTACACACACACAGGGATATGAATGTGTACACAATGCCCCCTAACTCCACAGTAGTCAGGAATATTAATGTGTACATAATGGCCCTAACTCCACAGTAGACAGGAATATTAATGTGTACATAATGGGCCTAACTCCACAGTAGTCAGGAATATTAATGTGTACATAATGGCCCTAACTCCACAGTAGACAGGAATATTAACTGGTACACAATGCCCCCTAACTCCACAGTAGATAGGAATGTGAATGGGTACATAATGGCCCCTAACTCCACAGAAGACAGAGCGACAGTCGCCTCAGGTTCTCTGAGCTGCACATGAGTTATCCCCAGAGACAGACTTCACCAGCCTTGTGTTGGTGTCTGGGGGTGTGTGTGCATGCATGTTTAGATCTCCAGGACAAATCATATCTGTTAGTTATGGACCATAACACATTCGGCCTTCATCCTTTCTCCCT
This sequence comes from Oncorhynchus tshawytscha, assembly GCF_018296145.1. NCBI lineage: Eukaryota > Metazoa > Chordata > Actinopteri > Salmoniformes > Salmonidae > Oncorhynchus > Oncorhynchus tshawytscha. Next base: position 268,970 of record NW_024609660.1, read on the forward strand.
CACACTCTCTCACTCCACTAACAGGTAAATGATGCATATTCTACTCCTCCACAGACTCACTCAAGGAATACAACATTCTATCCATCATTACACTGTTACAACCCCGGGGACACTTCCAGAACAGGAAAGTAGAGAGTTCCTATTGGATATCATTACTGTGATACCAACCAATGGCAACCATAGTCTCCATTGATGGCATGATGAAATACATTGAAAGTTCTCAGCAGGTATATGAAATCTCCTTCTCTTCCAGCCTCGTTCACCTGCTGTCCTTATTTCTGAGGGGACAGACAGAGGTTTTCCTACCGATACCTTTAGAGATGTTCATTTCAATATGTTCATATCCATCTACTAAAACGGCCTTTACAGCACATGTTTTTGTTGCACATTTCCAATTGATAAAAACAACTGAATACACTTATAATGGTAGCAGTCTTCGTCAGATGTTGATAATTGGTAGCAGTCTTCGTCAGACGTTGATAATTGGTAGCAGTCTTCGTCAGATGTTGATAATTGGTAGCAGTCTTCGTCAGATGTTGATAATTGGTAGCAGTCTGTCAGATGTTCATAATTGGTAGCAGTCTTCGTCAGATGTTGATAATTGGTAGCAGTCTTTGTCAGATGTTGATAATTGGTAGCAGTCTTCGTCAGATGTTGATAATTGGTAGCAGTCTTCGTCAGATGTTGATAATTGGTAGCGGTCTTCGTCAGATGTTGATAATTGGTAGCAGTCTTCGTCAGATGTTGATAATTGGTAGCAGTCTTCGTCAGATGTTGATAATTGGTAGCAGTCTTCGTCAGATGTTGATAATTGGTAGCAGTCTTCGTCAGATGTTAATAATTGGTAGCAGTCTTCGTCAGATGTTAATCATTGGTAGCAGTCTTCGTCAGATGTTAATAATAGATGTTAATAATTGGTAGCAGTCTTCGTCAGATGTTAATAATTGGTAGCAGTCTACAGACTGAATTGATTCCACAGGTAAGGCCTCTATTTGATTTTAAACCCTTTCAGAGGACTTAAAGTGTGACTGAACGCACCGATTCAGCAAGTGTTTATCTGTTGCTTATGAAGAAAATTGTCAGTCTTGGAGGTGTGGATTGATGTGGCAGTTACTGATGTTTGTCCCCCATGAGACACCATAGGAACAAAGCCAGTATCACTTCCTAAAAAAGAGTCAGAATGAATTTAAGATAACTCAAGAAATCTGTCATTAATTTAGACGTTTTTGCAAAGGAGCATTTAGTCGGGGAAGTTTACATCTACCTAAGGTGTGTGATGCAGTAGGATATTTATCAATACATCTACCTAAGGTGTGTGATGCAGTAGGACATTTATCAATACTTCTAGCTCAGGTGTGTGATGCAGTAGGATATTTATCAATACATCTACCTAAGGTGTGTGATGCAGTAGAACATTTATCAATACATCTAGCTCAGGTGTTGGGTGCAGTAGGATATTTATCAATACATCTACCTAAGGTGTGTGATGCAGTAGGACATTTATCAATACTTCTAGCTCAGGTGTTGGGTGCAGTAGGATATTTATCAATACATCTACCTAAGGTGTTGGGTGCAGTAGGATATTTATCAATACATCTACCTCAGGTGTGTGATGCAGTAGGACAATTATCAATAAATCTAGCTCAAGTGTTTGATGCAGAAGGCCATTTCTCAATACATCTACCTAAGGTGTCTGATGCAGTAGACCTTTTCTAATGCATCTACCTAAGGTGTTGGGTGCAGTAGGATATTTATCAATACATCTAGCTCAGGTGTTGGGTGCAGTAGGATATGTCTCAATACATCTAGCTCAGGTGTTTGACGCAGTAGGCCATTTCTCAATAAATCTACCTAAGGTGTTTGATGCAGTAGGACATTTATCAATACATCCAGCTAAGGTGTTTGATGCAGTAGGCTATTTATCAATACATCCAGCTAAGGTGTTTGATGCAGTAGGCTATTTATCAATACGTCTAGCTAAGGTGTTTGATGCAGTAGGCTATTTATCAATACGTCTAGCTAAGGTGTTTGACGCAGTAGGACATTTATCAATAGGTCTAGCTTAGGTGTTTGACGCAGTAGGACATTTATCAATACATCTACTTAAGGTGTTTGGTGCAGTTTTTCAGAAGTAAAAAAATTTGTGACGTGTTGTCTTGTGTAAACAAAGTCCGACCCGCTGTGCTACTGGGCAGGACTGTCTCACTGTGTTCTGCTGTATCAATGGATAGACTGTGATCACCACAGCTGTTTATCCTGTGCTACTGGGCAGGACTGTCTCACTGTGTTCTGCTGTATCAATGGATAGACTGTGATCACCACAGCTGTTTATCCTGTGCTACTGGGCAGGACTGTCTCACTGTGTTCTGCTGTATCAATGGATAGACTGTGATCACCACAGCTGTTTATCCTGTGCTACTGGGCAGGACTGTCTCACTGTGTTCTGCTGTATCAATGGATAGACATAATCACACAGCTGTTTATCCTGTGGTAGTGGGCAGCTGTTTATCCTGTATCAATGGTAGTGGGCAGCTGTTTATCCTGTGGTAGTGGGCAGCTGTTTATCCTGTGGTAGTGGGCAGCTGTTTATCCTGTGGTAGTGGGCAGCTGTTTATCCTGTGGTAGTGGGCAGCTGTTTATCCTGTGGTAGTGGGCAGCTGTTTATCCTGTGGTAGTGGGCAGCTGTTTATCCTGTGGTAGTGGGCAGCTGTTTATCCTGTGGTAGTGGGCAGCTGTTTATCCTTTGGTAGTGGGCAAGTGGCATTGTGGAAATCAAAATAAATGTTTTGACTAATGTCGATGTTACATATGCAGATTTTAACGAGAGAAGTTGGTTCTCGAGTTCAGTTCGGCTTGAAAGAGAAAATTCTAGCCAGGCAGAAAGGGTCTGGTCCTAGTTCTTGCCCATGGAGTTTCAGATAAGAAAATCGAACCTTAGAAGAAAACAGGACAGAATCCCCATTTACACCTCTGTAGCATGCTAATACTAGCTAGCACCTGGCGAGGAGTGTTGGCCTTCAGTAATATGTATGGCAGTCAGGGCAGGTTATGTTGGACCCTGGTAATAGATAAAGCTTTGAACCTGTCTGGAAATGCAGTATTTTTTTAAATGTAGTCTTCTGATGGTATGGAAAAGAAAACAGTATATAGTGTGTCTCTGCCCCCCTGTGTGTGTGATAAGCATGGCATGCTGTAGATGATTATAATTCTCACTATGACGATGATGATTATAATTCTGACTATGATGATGATGATTATAATTCTGACTATGATGATGATCATAATTCTGACTATGATGATGATCATAATTCTGACTATGATGATGATTACAATTCTGACAATAATGATGATTATTATAATTCTGACTACAAATGATGACAATGATAATTATTATTAGTATAATTATTCTGACTATGATGATGATTATAGCAATGGTGATGAAGGCCCTACTAACCTTGGCATCATTATTGTCTTCAAACTGTTGTCTGACGAAGCTGTCGAAGGCATCCCAGTGGCTGTCAGTCAGGTTACCCCCCACAGACCACAGGTAGCAGAACACAAACGTCTGACACAACACACTGTTCAGGTGCTTAGCTTCCTAGAAAAAAATAAAGAAAAAACACACACACACACACACACACACACACACACACACACACACACACACGTGTGCTCTATTGGCCATATACCACAAACCCCGCCCGAGGTGCCTTATTGCTATTATAAACTGGTCGACAACGTAATTAGAGAAGTAAAAAAGAAATGTTTTGTCATACCTGTGGAATACGGTCTGATATACCACGTCTGTCAGCCAATCAGCTTTCAGGGCTCGAACCACCCAGTTTAAAGATGTGTATAATGACTGGTTAACATGTGGTTGTGGTCATGCTGCGCTCTAGTAACATTTAGCCTACCATCTTGAGGTCTGGTCTTCCGTCTCCCAGCAGCAGCGCCTCCAACAGGCAGCAGAGGGTAGTGACCTTACTGATGTCCACCTGGCCCATGGCCTGGACACAACGCTTCCACACAAACTGAAGACCCTTCTCCACGTACTGCTCAAACAACGCCAACAGGTACACACACACCGCTTCAGGGAGCTGGGGGGGGAGGAGGAGGTAGAAGGGAGAGGAGGATAGGGGGAGACAGCAACAGAGAGGGCAGAGAGAGCAGAGAGGGCAGAGAGGGCAGAGAGAGTGAGAAGCAGGGCAAGTTAAATGTATGATCAGGACATCAAGAAAAAACAGGTAAAAGTTGGCTTTTGAATTAAGATAAAGATCCATGTCAACCAATAACTCAATAGACAGTAATCAAGATACATCATCTGTCAGCTATAACATCAGACACAACAGCAGATAAAACCCATCCCTGACAACAGGTCTGTAACATCAGAAACCCAGATATAACCCATCTCTGACAACACTGTAGGTCTGTAACATCAGAAACAACAGCAGATATAACCCATCTCTGACAACACTGTAGGTCTGTAACATCATCAGAAACAACAGCAGATATAACCCATCTCTGACAACACTGTAGGTCTGTAACATCAGAAACAACAGCAGATATAACCCATCTCTGACAACACTGTAGGTCTGTAACATCAGACACAACAGCAGATATAACCCATCTCTGACAACACTGTAGGTCTGTAACATCAGAAACAACAGCAGATATAACCCATCTCTGACAACACTGTAGGTCTGTAACATCTGTCTGCTATAACATCAGAAACAACAGCAGATAAAACCCATCTCTGACAACACTGTAGGTCTGTAACATCAGACACAACAGCAGATAAAACCCATCTCTGACAACACTGTAGGTCTGTAACATCTGTCTGCTATAACATCAGAAACAACAGCAGATAAAACCCATCTCTGACAACACTGTAGGTCTGTAACATCAGACACAACAGCAGATATAACCCATCTCTGACAACACTGTAGGTCTGTAACATCAGAAACAACAGCAGATATAAATCTCTGACAACACTGTAGGTCTCTGAGCAGATATAACCCATCTCTGACAACACTGTAGGTCTGTAACATCAGAAACAACAGCAGATATAACCCATCTCTGACAACACTGTAGGTCTGTAACATCTGTCTGCTATAACATCAGAAACAACAGCAGATATAACCCATCTCTGACAACACTGTAGGTCTGTAACATCAGAAACAACAGCAGATATAACCCATCTCTGACAACACTGTAGGTCTGTAACATCTGTCTGCTATAACATCAGAAACAACAGCAGATATAACCCATCTCTGACAACACTGTAGGTCTGTATCATCTGTCAGCTATAACATCAGAAACAGCAGCAGCAGTACGAGGAAGGATATAAAACCATTTAAAGACAGTTATCATAAAGACAGGGACAGTTCACAGGATCCTCCTCTAATGATGCAAGAGAGAATGTGTAAAGGTTAGAGGTTAGAGGTGATGTGTTGTGGTGGTTGATGTTTATGATGGATCTGCTGACACTGACGGTAGGAGTACCATTCTAGCCATCTATATAGTTAGATACATCTCTGTCTTTGGTCTGAGACAGGCGACATTCTCTGTGATCTTCACAGAACGATAACATGAGAATACAGATTTCCAAACAGGCTTGACTGAGCCCACAGCTACTTCCACAGAGGGGCGTTATGATTATGAAGACATGGTAGATGTATATTCTGATGGAGTAGAGATGTGATCAGCGCAGGAAATCACCTTGTTAGTCAGGCCAGTGATCCAGGTCTGGACCATCAGGAGAATGGTAAATCACCTTGTTAGCCAGGCCAGTGATCCAGGTCTGGACCATGTTAAGGAGAATGGTAAATCACCTTGTTAGCCAGGCCAGTGATCCAGGTCTGGACCATGTTAAGGAGAATGGTAAATCACCTTGTTAGCCAGGCCAGTGATCCAGGTGTGGACCATGTTAAGGAGAATGGTAAATCCCCTTGTTAGTCAGGCCAGTGATCCAGGTCTGGACCATGTTAAGGAGACTGGTAAATCACCTTGTTAGCCAGGCCAGTGATCCAGGTCTGGACCATGTTAAGGAGAATGGTATATCACCTTGTTAGCCAGGCCAGTGATCCAGGTCTGGACCATCAGACTGGTAAATCACCTTGTTAGTCAGGCCAGTGATCCAGGTCTGGACCATGTTAAGGAGACTGGTAAATCACCTTGTTAGTCAGAACAGTGATCCAGGTCTGGACCATGAGACTGGTAAATCACCTTGTTAGTCAGAACAGTGATCCAGGTCTGGACCATGTTAAGAGACTGGTAAATCACCTTGTTAGTCAGAACAGTGATCCAGGTCTGGACCATGTTAAGGAGACTGGTAAATCACCTTGTTAGCCAGGCCAGTGATCCAGGTCTGGACCATGTTAAGGAGACTGGTAAATCACCTTGTTAGCCAGGCCAGTGATCCAGGTCTGGACCATGAGATCCAGGTCTGGACCATGTTAAGGAGAGTAAATCACCTTGTTAGTAAATCCAGGTCTTGTTAGTAAATCAGGCCAGTGATCCAGGTCTGGACCATGTTAAGGAGACTGGTAAATCACCTTGTTAGTCAGGCCAGTGATCCAGGTCTGGACCATGTTAAGGAGACTGGTAAATCACCTTGTTAGCCAGGCCAGTGATCCAGGTCTGGACCATGTTAGGAGACTGGTAAATCACCTTGTTAGTCAGGCCAGTGATCCAGGTCTGGACCATGTTAAGGAGACTGGTAAATCACCTTGTTAGTCAGAACAGTGATCCAGGTCTGGACCATGAGACTGGTAAATCACCTTGTTAGTCAGAACAGTGATCCAGGTCTGGACCATGTTAAGGAGACTGGTAAATCACCTTGTTAGTCAGAACAGTGATCCAGGTCTGGACCATGTTAAGGAGACTGGTAAATCACCTTGTTAGCCAGGCCAGTGATCCAGGTGTGGACCATGTTAAGGAGACTGGTAAATCACCTTGTTAGCCAGGCCAGTGATCCAGGTCTGGACCATGAGACTGGTAAATCACCTTGTTAGTCAGAACAGTGATCCAGGTCTGGACCATGTTAAGGAGACTGGTAAATCACCTTGTTAGTCAGAACAGTGATCCAGGTCTGGACCATGTTAAGGAGACTGGTAAATCACCTTGTTAGCCAGAACAGTGATCCAGGTCTGGACCATGTTAAGGAGACTGGTAAATCACCTTGTTAGTCAGAACAGTGATCCAGGTCTGGATCATGTTAAGGAGACTGGTAAATCCCCTTGTTAGCCAGGCCAGTGATCCAGGTCTGGACCATGTTAAGGAGACTGGTAAATCATCTTGTTAGCCAGGCCAGTGATCCAGGTCTGGACCATGAGACTGGTAAATCACCTTGTTAGTCAGAACAGTGATCCAGGTCTGGACCATGTTAAGGAGACTGGTAAATCACCTTGTTAGTCAGGCCAGTGATCCAGGTCTGGACCATGTTAAGGAGACTGGTAAATCACCTTGTTAGTCAGAACAGTGATCCAGGTCTGGACCATGTTAAGGAGACTGGTAAATCACCTTGTTAGTCAGAACAGTGATCCAGGTCTGGACCATGTTAAGGAGACTGGTAAATCACCTTGTTAGCCAGAACAGTGATCCAGGTCTGGACCATGTTAAGGAGACTGGTAAATCACCTTGTTAGTCAGAACAGTGATCCAGGTCTGGACCATGTTAAGGAGACTGGTAAATCCCCTTGTTAGCCAGGCCAGTGATCCAGGTCTGGACCATGTTAAGGAGACTGGTAAATCATCTTGTTAGCCAGGCCAGTTCCAGGTCTGGACCATGAGACTGGTAAATCACCTTGTTAGTCAGAACAGTGATCCAGGTCTGGACCATGTTAAGGAGACTGGTAAATCACCTTGTTAGTCAGGCCAGTGATCCAGGTCTGGACCATGTTAAGGAGACTGGTAAATCACCTTGTTAGTCAGAACAGTGATCCAGGTCTGGACCATGTTAAGGAGACTGGTAAATCACCTTGTTAGTCAGAACAGTGATCCAGGTCTGGACCATGTTAAGGAGACTGGTAAATCACCTTGTTAGCCAGGCCAGTGATCCAGGTCTGGACCAGACTGGTAAATCACCTTGTTAGTCAGAACAGTGATCCAGGTCTGGACCATGTTAAGGAGACTGGTAAATCACCTTGTTATCAGAACAGTGATCCAGGTCTGGACCATGTTAAGGAGACTGGTAAATCACCTTGTTAGCCAGAACAGTGATCCAGGTCTGGACCATGTTAAGGAGACTGGTAAATCACCTTGTTAGTCAGAACAGTGATCCAGGTCTGGACCATGTTAAGGAGACTGGTAAATCACCTTGTTAGCCAGGCCAGTGATCCAGGTCTGGACCATGTTAAGGAGAGTAAATCACTTGTTGGTAAATCTGGTAAATCACCTTGTTAGTCAGAACAGTGATCCAGGTCTGGACCATGGTCTGGTAAATCACCTTGTTAGCCAGGCCAGTGATCCAGGTCTGGACCATGAGACTGGTAAATCACCTTGTTAGTCAATCAGTGATCCAGGTCTGGACCATGTTAAGGAGACTGGTAAATCACCTTGTTAGCCAGGCCAGTGATCCAGGTCTGGACCATGTTAAGGAGACTGGTAAATCACCTTGTTAGCCAGGCCAGTGATCCAGGTTGACCATGTTAAGGAGACTGGTAAATCACCTTGTTAGCCAGGCCAGTGATCCAGGTCTGGACCATGTTAAGGAGACTGGTAAATCACCTTGTTAGCCAGGCCAGTGATCCAGGTCTGGACCATGTTTAGGAGAATGGTAAATCCCCTTGTTAGTCAGGCCAGTGATCCAGGTCTGGACCATGTTAAGGAGACTGGTAAATCACCTTGTTAGCCAGGCCAGTGATCCAGGTCTGGACCATGTTAAGGAGACTGGATCCAGGTCTGGACCATGAGACTGGTAAATCACCTTGTTAGTCAGAACAGTGATCCAGGTCTGGACCATGTTAAGGAGACTGGTAAATCACCTTGTTAGTCAGAACAGTGATCCAGGTCTGGACCATGTTAAGGAGACTGGTAAATCACCTTGTTAGTCAGGCCAGTGATCCAGGTCTGGACCATGTTAAGGAGACTGGTAAATCACCTTGTTAGCCAGGCCAGTGATCCAGGTCTGGACCATGAGACTGGTAAATCACCTTGTTAGTCAGAACAGTGATCCAGGTCTGGACCATGTTAAGGAGACTGGTAAATCACCTTGTTAGTCAGAACAGTGATCCAGGTCTGGACCATGTTAAGGAGACTGGTAAATCACCTTGTTAGCCAGAACAGTGATCCAGGTCTGGACCATGTTAAGGAGACTGGTAAATCACCTTGTTAGTCAGCCAGTGATCCAGGTCTGGACCATGTTAAGGAGACATCACCTTGTTAGCCAGGCCAGTGATCCAGGTCTGGACCATCAGACTGGTAAATCACCTTGTTAGTCAGGCCAGTGATCCAGGTCTGGACCATGTTAAGGAGACTGGTAAATCACCTTGTTAGTCAGAACAGTGATCCAACCAGTAAATCACCTTGTTAGTCAGAACAGTGATCCAGGTCTGGACCATGTTAAGGAGACTGGTAAATCACCTTGTTAGTCAGAACAGTGATCCAGGTCTGGACCATGTTAAGGAGACTGGTAAATCACCTTGTTAGCCAGGCCAGTGATCCAGGTCTGGACCATGTTAAGGAGACTGGTAAATCACCTTGTTAGCCAGGCCAGTGATCCAGGTCTGGACCATGAGACTGGTAAATCACCTTGTTAGTCAGAACAGTGATCCAGGTCTGGACCATGTTAAGGAGACTGGTAAATCACCTTGTTAGTCAGAACAGTGATCCAGGTCTGGACCATGTTAAGGAGACTGGTAAATCACCTTGTTAGTCAGAACAGTGATCCAGGTCTGGACCATGTTAAGGAGACTGGTAAATCACCTTGTTAGTCAGAACAGGCCAGTGATCCAGGTCTGGACCATGTTAAGGAGACTGGTAAATCATCTTGTTAGCCAGGCCAGTGATCCAGGTCTGGACCATGAGACTGGTAAATCACCTTGTTAGTCAGAACAGTGATCCAGGTCTGGACCATGTTAAGGAGACTGGTAAATCACCTTGTTAGTCAGGCCAGTGATCCAGGTCTGGACCATGTTAAGGAGACTGGTAAATCACCTTGTTAGTCAGAACAGTGATCCAGGTCTGGACCATGTTGAGACTGGTAAATCACCTTGTTAGTCAGAACAGTGATCCAGGTCTGGACCATGTTAAGGAGACTGGTAAATCACCTTGTTAGCCAGAACAGTGATCCAGGTCTGGACCATGTTAAGGAGACTGGTAAATCACCTTGTTAGTCAGAACAGTGATCCAGGTCTGGATCATGTTAAGGAGACTGGTAAATCCCCTTGTTAGCCAGGCCAGTGATCCAGGTCTGGACCATGTTAAGGAGACTGGTAAATCATCTTGTTAGCCAGGCCAGTGATCCAGGTCTGGACCATGAGACTGGTAAATCACCTTGTTAGTCAGAACAGTGATCCAGGTCTGGACCATGTTAAGGAGACTGGTAAATCACCTTGTTAGTCAGGCCAGTGATCCAGGTCTGGACCATGTTAAGGAGACTGGTAAATCACCTTGTTAGTCAGAACAGTGATCCAGGTCTGGACCATGTTAAGGAGACTGGTAAATCCCCTTGTTAGTCAGGCCAGTGATCCAGGTCTGGACCATGTTAAGGAGACTGGTAAATCACCTTGTTAGCCAGGCTAGTGATCCAGGTCTGGACCATGTTAAGGAGACTGGTAAATCACCTTGTTAGTCAGAACAGTGATCCAGGTCTGGACCATGTTAAGGAGACTGGTAAATCACCTTGTTAGTCAGAACAGTGATCCAGGTCTGGACCATGTTAAGGAGACTGGTAAATCACCTTGTTAGCCAGAACAGTGATCCAGGTCTGGACCATGTTAAGGAGACTGGTAAATCACCTTGTTAGTCAGAACAGTGATCCAGGTCTGGTAAATCACCTTGTTAGCCAGGCCAGTGATCCAGGTCTGGACCATGTTAAGGAGACTGGTAAATCATCTTGTTAGCCAGGCCAGTGATCCAGGTCTGGATCATGAGACTGGTAAATCACCTTGTTAGTCAGAACAGTGATCCAGGTCTGGACCATGTTAAGGAGAATGGTAAATCACCTTGTTAGCCAGGCCAGTGATCCAGGTCTAGACCATGAGACTGGTAAATCACCTTGTTAGTCAGGCCAGTAATCCAGGTCTGGACCATGTTAAGGAGACTGGTAAATCACCTTGTTAGTCAGAACAGTGATCCAGGTCTGGACCATGTTAAGGAGACTGGTAAATCCCCTTGTTAGTCAGGCCAGTGATCCAGGTCTGGACCATGTTAAGGAGACTGGTAAATCACCTTGTTAGCCAGGCCAGTGATCCAGGTCTGGACCATGTTAAGGAGACTGGCAAATCACCTTTTTAGCCAGGCCAGTGATCCAGGTCTGGACATAGGGCATCCATTTGAGTTCGTTAGAGTCGATGTAGACCATCCCACAGCGACTCACTGTGGCTGGGGACGCCACCGATAAGTCCTGGACCTGAGACACACAACACAGAGGTTGCAGAGCATTTACAAAGTCTGGATCTTTAACATGTCACTATTATCTGTTCATGTCAAAGACGTCCATAGTGACTGTCCCGATTGTCATCAACACTAGAACGCAATGAAGAGGGACCCCTAACCTATAACCCCTGACCCCTCTCTGACCTCAAACACCATGTGTATAGACGGGGTCAGTTTGATGCGTTCGCTGTTGGCCAGACACAGCATCTTGTTGTCGTCCAGGACCGTGTTCATATTCTCAATCCACAGCGCGTCCACCGGACCGTCCGACACGATCCACTTGTGGTCATCGCTGGTGTCATTGCAGGCCGCTCGCACGCTGAGCGCCATCAGGCCGTCACGCCACTCCAGGGTCAATATGTTCACCTGTAGGGGTCAGGGATTAAAGGTTAGGGGCTCATGTTATGCACTTTGTGACCTATGTTTGTATATACACATTGGTAAAAACCAATAGCAAGTGAGTGAGTAAACACTGTCTTCTGCATACAGATGAATATTACAAGTTAACAGATAGACCAGTATTATTGACATAAATAGTAAAGAGAACAGGTCCCAGTACAGACCCCTGCGGTACACCTTTTGTAATATCCAGGAAACTAGACTGAACACCATCAGAGATCATGCATTGAGGTCTGTCTGACAGATCATTCTCAAACCACTTGCAAAAAGCCTGACCCAGACCTATTTCAGTCAGCCTTTGAATGATAATGTGATGGTCAACAGTGTCAAAGGCCTTGGAAAGGTCTATAAATAAGGCAGCAGAATGATTTTTTTATGATCCAAGCAATTTAACACATCACCTAGAATAACCGTAGAAGCTGAACCGGTGCTGTGTCCAGGTCTAAAACCGGATTGGTTCATATTAAGAACAGTGAGAAGTTTAAAAAGTTCTTCGCTAAAAGTTGGTCGGGAAATTGGACAGTAGTTATCTAAGTCAGAAGGATCTCCTCCTTCATGTAGGGGAGGACATGCGCCACTTTCCAGATCTTAAAGGAGAACACCAGAAACAATAGTCAGGTTAAAATAAAGGTCAGTGGTTCTGTAAGTGGAGCAGAGAGCTGCAGTGAGAAGAGGTCAAGAGAATCAGCCCCTATAGCTTTATTAACATCCGCAAAGCCCTCAGTACATCATAGGCATCAAATGGTTGAAATGAAACGACAGTATGTGAGTCTGTTAGTGCACAGATGAATTGTCAGCCAGGCGTACCTCTCCGTAGAGCTCTCCCATGGTGACAGACTTGGGGTTGAGGACGTATGTCTTGACCGGGAGGTAAAAGGGGTTGTGTTTCCCGTGGCCAGCCTGCCACAGGGTATCTAAGGTATCAGACAGGATGGAGTAGACCGTGGTCTTCCCTCCACCTGTAGGCCCCACCAACATCACACCATGACGTACTATCATGGTCTCATACAGCTGGATCACCTGGAGGGAGGGAGAGGAAGGGTTACAACCACACAGAGATCACCTGGAGGGAGGGAGAGGAAGGGTTACAACCACACAGAGATCACCTGGAGGGAGGGAGAGGAAGGGTTACAACCACACAGAGATCACCTGGAGGGAGGGAGAGGAAGGGTTACAACCACACAGAGATCACCTGGAGGGAGGGAGAGGAAGGGTTACAACCACACAGAGATCACCTGGAGGGGGAAAGGAAGGGTTACAACCACACAGAGATCACCTGGAGGGAGGGAGGAAGGGTTACAACCACACAGAGATCACCTGGGGGAGGGGAGGAAGGGTTACAACCACACAGAGATCACCTGGAGGGAGGGAGAGGAAGGGTTACAACCACACAGAGATCACCTGGAGGGAGGGAGGAGGGTTACAACCACACAGAGATCACCTGGAGGGAGGGAGAGGGTTACAACCACACAGAGATCACCTGGAGGGAGGGAGAGGGTTACAACCACACAGAGATCACCTGGGGGAGGGAGAGGGTTACAACCACACAGAGATCACCTGGAGGGAGGGAGAGGAAGGGTTATAACCACACAGAGATCACCTGGAGGGAGGGAGGGAGAGGGTTACCACCACACACAGATCACCTGGAGGGAGGGAGAGGAAGGGTTACAACCACACAGAGATCACCTGGAGGGAGGGAGAGGAAGGGTTACAACCACACAGAGATCACCTGGAGGGAGGGAGAGGAAGGGTTACAACCACACAGAGATTACCTGGAGGGAGGGAGAGGAAGGGTTACAACCACACAGAGATCACCTGGGGGAGGGAGAGAAAGGGTTACAACCACACAGAGATCACCTGGAGGGAGGGAGAGGAAGGGTTACAACCACACAGAGATCACCTGGAGGGAGGGAGGAGAGGGTTACAACCACACAGAGATCACCTGGGGGAGGGAGAGGAAGGGATCAGTCTGTACCTTGTTGGTCATGCTGGGTAGGAGATCACCTGTGCGTCATGCTGGGTAGGGTCGGTCTGTACCTTGTTGGTCATGCTGGGTAGGGTCAGTCTGTACCTTGTTGGTCATGCTGGGTAGGGTCAGTCTGTACCTTGTTGGTCATGCTGGGTAGGGTCAGTCAGTACCTTGGGTCATGCTGGGTAGGGTCAGTCTGTACCTTGTTGGTCATGCTGGGTAGGGTCAGTCAGTACCTGTTGGTCATGCTGGGTAGGGTCAGTCAGTACCTTGTTGGTCATGCTGGGTAGGGTCAGTCAGTACCTTGTTGGTCATGCTGGGTAGGGTCAGTCTGTACCTTGTTGGTCATGCTGGGTAGGGTCAGTCTGTACCTTGTTGGTCATGCTGGGTAGGGTCAGTCAGTACCTTGTTGGTCATGCTGGGTAGGGGTACCAGTCATGCTGGGTAGGGTCTCAGTACATTGGTCATGCTGGGTAGGGTCAGTCAGTACATTGTGGTCATGCTGGGTAGGGTCAGTCAGTACCTTGTGGTCATGCTGGGTAGGGTCAGTCAGTACATTGTGCGTCATGCTGGGTAGGGTCAGTCAGTACCTTGTGCGTCATGCTGGGTAGGGTCAGTCAGTACCTTGTGCGTCATGCTGGGTAGGGTCAGTCAGTACCTTGTGCGTCATGCTGGGTAGGGTCAGTCAGTACCTTGTGCGTCATGCTGGGTAGGGTCAGTCAGTACCTTGTGCGTCATGCTGGGTAGGGGTCAGTACCTTGTGCGTCATGCTGGGTAGGGGCTGCAGGTTGCGTTTCACTAGAGACTCCAGGATGGTGGTTTGGAGAACACCGTAGTCATGTTCAGGGATGGACACGCCAGGGAACAGGTCAGACATGATGCCACTAGAGCAGAGAACACACAGACACAGAGCCGTCATATACAGAAACACACAGAGAGCCGTCATACGGACAAACACACGTCAGTAAGGCATGATGAGGCATGATGAGGCATGATGAGGCATGATGAGGCATGATAAGGCATGATGAGGCATGATGAGGCATGATGAGGCATGATGAGGCATGATGAGGCATGATAAGGCATGATGAGGCATGATGAGGCATGATGAGGCATGATGAGGCATGATGAGGCATGATAAGGCATGATGAGGCATGATGAGGCATGATGAGGCATGATGACCATATAACAGTGGAACGTTCTATTCTTCTCCATAGTGCTCTAACATTAGCTGTGGGACACCATTGGTTTGTCTGTGTGTGTGTGTGTGTGTGTGTGTGTGTGTGTGTGTGTGTGTGTGTGTGTGTGTGTGTGTGTGTGTGTTCTCTCACCCAAAGAGCGCAGCATCGTCTGTGAGGAACTTGGGCAGATTGGAGTCTCTCAGAGCCCTGATCAGAACCACGTCTTCACTCAGGTGGGGTTCTCTCTCTTCAGAGAGCTGCAGGGGGTCACACACACAACATAAGGCATTCTCTATAAATGTGGGGGTCCTCTCTCTTCAGAGAGCTGTCGGGGGTCACACACACAACATAAGGCATTCTCTATAAATGTGGGGGTCCCTCTCTCTTCAGAGAGCTGCGGGGGTCACACACACAACATAATGCATTTTCTATGAATGTGGGGTCCCTCTCTCTTCAGAGAGCTGCAGGGGGTCACACGCACAACATAATACATTCTCTATGAATGTGGGGGTCCCTCTCTCTTCAGAGAGCTGTCGGGGTCACACGCACAACATAATGCATTCTCTATAAATGTGGGGGTCCCTCTCTCTTCAGAGAGCTGTCGGGGGTCACACGCACAACATAAGGCATTCTCTATAAATGTGGGGGTCCCTCTCTCTTCAGAGAGCTGTCGGGGGTCACACACACAACATAATGCATTTTCTATGAATGTGGGGGTCCCTCTCTCTTCAGAGAGCTGCAGGGGGTCACACGCACAACATAATACATTCTCTATGAATGTGGGGGTCCCTCTCTCTTCAGAGAGCTGTGGGGTCACACGCACAACATAATGCATTCTCTATAAATGTGGGGGTCCCTCTCTCTTCCGAGAGTCAAAATCTCATATTTTTTTCAATACATTTTCAATACAATGAAAATGATAAGCTATTTACAGTATTTCAAATGTATTTAACTTTAAATCACTTCCTGGTCGTCTAAAGGTCACTGAACTGAAACATCACCGGGTCGTCTAAAGGTCACTGAACTGAAACATCACCGGGTCGTCTAAAGGTCACTGAACTGAAACATCACCGGGTCGTCTAAAGGTCACTGAACTGAATGCATCACCGGGTCGTCTAAAGGTCACTGAACTGAAACATCACCGGGTCGTCTAAAGGTCACTGAACTGAAACATCACCGGGTCGTCTAAAGGTCACTGAACTGAAACATCACCGGGTCGTCTAAAGGTCACTGAACTGAAACATCACCGGGTCGTCTAAAGGTCACTGAACTGAAACATCACCGGGTCGTCTAAAGGTCACTGAACTGAAACATCACCGGGTCGTCTAAAGGTCACTGAACTGAAACATCACCGGGTCGCCTAAAGGTCACTGAACTGAAACATCACCGGTCGTCTAAAGGTCACTGAACTGAAACATCACCGGGTCGTCTAAAGGTCACTGAACTGAATGCATCACCGGGTCGTCTAAAGGTCACTGAACTGAAACATCACCGGGCCGTCTAAAGGTCACTGAACTGAAACATCACTTTAAACACACTCACCATCTCTCTGTTACACACAAACACACATGCAGACACACAGCTTGGTTGGAGGTTGTTAGGTAGAAGTGAATTCCTCTCCTCTCTCCTCCTGTCATCCTCCCTCCCTCCTTTCCCAGAGCTCGGCTAATCAAGGTGGATGATGGTTCCCCAGTGACTGTTCACCAACCCATGCATTAATAATGTGGAGTGCTGGATCACACACACACACACACCCACAGGCTGATAATGGCAGGCCCATTACATTGGATTTACAGCGGTAGTAAAAAGTGAATGAGACAGACAGAAGAGGGTGGCTCTAAACAGTCAGAGGGCTTGTTATTCACACACCTGTAAAATGAACAGCTCACCCTGTGACAAGACAGAAGCTGCGTGAGTCAATCTGGGATGAAGTGTGATGGATGGGACAGACAGGGGACATTACTACCACATCTAGACCAGGAGTGTGATGGATGGGACAGACAGGGGACATTACTACCACATCTAGACCAGGAGTGTGATGGATGGGACAGACAGGGGACATTACTACCACATCTAGACCAGGAGTGTGATGGATGGGACAGACAGGGACATTACTACCACATCTAGACCAGGAGTGTGATGGATGGGACAGACAGGGGACATTACTACCACATCTAGACCAGGAGTGTGATGGATGGGACAGACAGGGGACATTACTACCACATCTAGACCAGGAGTGTGATGGATGGGACAGACAGGGGACATTACTACCACATCTAGACCAGGAGTGTGATGGATGGGACAGACAGGGGACATTACTACCACATCTAGACCAGGAGTGTGATGGATGGGACAGACAGGGGACATTACTACCACATCTAGACCAGGAGGATCTGAATGATGCCAATCATCTTTAATATGATGTTGATACAGTGTCTCAGTCCTTCCTGTCAGGGAGCTGTCGTGTGATGAGGAACGGGTCAGTAGACCAGGCAGGAGGTCATATGCTACTATCTTATTCTCTCTGAGTCAGCCCTGCAGAGAGGAAACAAGGCATTTCCCTTGTCTAGTCTGCTCTTCCTGTCACCATCCTGCACTGTGTCACTCTCAGCTTTGACAATAAGGTATGTGTCCCAAATGGCACCTTATTCCCTATATAAAGCTGGTCAAAAGCAGTGCACTGCATAGGGATGATGGAGCCATTGGGAACGCTACCAAAGGTTCACATTTGCATAGAAGTGGCTGTAAAATGCATAAGGGTAGAGGGTTCTGGGTAGAGGGTTCTGGGCAGAGGGAGATCTGTAAACGGCACTATGAGGATACAACTGAATATCGTTTCAATCTGATTTGTACATGACCTTTACCTTGTTTTTCATAAGCCCAGAAACTGTCAGATACCGGCTGGTGGTTTTGATTGAATAGAGTTCTGTTTTTCTCTGTGTCCTATCTGGTCATGACGAGTTCAAAAGTACCTTGTTTTTACCCCCAAAATCTAACAGATACCGGTTTGCAACTTTGATTGAACAGGGTGGGTACAACGTTGTGTCCTAGCCTAGACCAGTATAGAATAGCACCCCCTGTGGGTCCTACCTAGACCAGTATAGAATAGCACCCCCTGTGTGTCCTACCCTAGACCAGTATAGAATATCACCCCTGTGTGTCCTACCCTAGACCGGTATAGAACAGCACCCCTGTGTGTCCTACCCTAGACCAGTATAGAATAGAGACGGTATAGAATAGCACCCCTGTGTGTCCTACCCTAGACCAGTATAGAACAGCACCCCTGTGTGTCCTACTAGACCAGCATAGAATAGCACCCCTGTGGGTCCTACCCTAGACGGTATAGAATAGCACCCCTGTGTGTCCTACCCTAGACCGGTATAGAACAGCACCCCTGTGTGTCCTACCCCTAGACCAGTATAGAACAGCACCCCTGTGTGTCCTACCCTAGACCGGTATAGAATAGCACCCCCTGTGTGTCCTACCCTAGACCAGTATAGAATAGCACCCCTGTGTGTCCTACCCTAGACCAGTATAGAATAGCACCCCTGTGTGTCCTACCCTAGACCGGTATAGAATAGCACCCCTGTGTGTCCAACCCTAGACCAGTATAGAATGGCACCCCTGTGGGTCCTACCCTGCCATGACGAGGACAGACTTGACGGCCCTCATGCCGAAGTCATAGTGGTCCTGTTGGGAGAGCTGCTCAGAACACAGCTTGTACATCTGGGGTCATCTTTCGGGCCAGAGTCTTACTGGACTCAAAACCTCAGAGTAGAGGATCACCTGGAGGAGGAGAGAATGGAAGCATGGAGGGGGAGAAACGGAAGTCAATGATCTGGTCCCCAGCTACAAATGACCTCAGCATCGTAACACATCCCCAGCCCCCCAGTTACCTCAGCGATCAGGCATAGTTGGGCACCATCATGGCTATGGGTCTGAACAGGGCTTTGAGGTTGTCAGGGAGCTCAGTGCGTCCAGCGTAGCCTGGGTTCATAGTGATGAAGGCAGCACATGTCATCACCAGCTTGATCTCTCTGCCCTCAAACATGAACCTGGACAGCTACAAGACAGAGACCACATGACACGGAGGACTGAACCGGGTTGTGAGCATCTACCGTGTCGTTTTCTTAGGTAGTGTACACATCACCGTGACAACAGGAACAGACGATTCTGTTAGTTAAACTACCTCTGTTACACTGAGGTCTGAAGAAACAAACCTGATATCCAGGCTTTAGTTCAGAGGGCTAACAACTTCTTCAGCCGAGCGGACATCAATCTTGCCTGACTGGTGTGATGGATGGAGGTTAGAACTAGGAAGGCTGTGGTGACCAGGTGTAGCTATACCTTGGCCATCTTCACATTGTGGATGGTGGTGAGTTGTAGGTACCAGTATATACAGTATTTGTGATATATTCCAGCAATAAGGCCTGAGGAGCTGTGGTTATTGGCCAATATACCACGGCTAATGGCTGTTCTTAAGCACGACACAACGCAGAGTGCCTGATACAGCCCTTAGCCGTGCTACATTGGCCATATAACAAAACAACCAGGCTGCCTTAATGCTATTATAAACTGGTTATCAACATAATTAGAGCAGTAAAAAATAAACGTTTTGTCATACTGGTGGTATACTGTCTCATACCATGGATTTCAGCCAATCAGCATTCAGGGCTCGAACCACCCAGTTTCTAAATGTAAAGATATTGGGACAGACAGGGGAAAAGGGAGGTATACCTTGGCCATCTTGGCATTGCGGATAGTAATGAGTTGCTGGGCGATGACAGACAGCACCTCAATGTCGATGCGGTTAAACTCATCAAAACAACACCAGGCCCCTGATTGGGCCAGACCACTGAAGAACTTCCCCATCATCTACAACACAGACAGGTGATTGGTTACAGATAGCAGGAATAAAACAGGATCCTTCATTATGAAGAAGATCCACTGCTGTGGTGACACTGTCCCCCTAGTGTTAGTGTCTGGGTAAAACAAAGACAATAGGAGAGAGAGAGACAGAGGTTGGGATTAGAAGGGTAAAGGAAAGGGGGAGAGAACAGGGTTCCCCAAACAGCTGATTGAAATAACCAACTCATCATCAGGCTCTGATTATTTGACTCAGAACGTGCAGTGCTAGGGCAGGACTGAGTTTGGAAACCCTGGAATAGAAGGTTCTGTGCTGGTCAGTCTAATCAGTACCTGTAGTCCAGTCCATCAGAACAGTTGAAGACGACACACTGGATGGACAGAGCCTTGATCCGTAGAGACATACTTCCCTGTTCCAGCTGGGTGCTGGAGCCCCCACCAAGATCTAACTGAAGAGTTCAGACACAGGTAGCAACGATCTAGAGACATACAATGGGTTAATGGGTGAGAGATCCTAGAGAGAGACAACAGGTTAATAGAGGATAAATCCTAGGATCCTAGAGAGACATACAACAGGTTCATGGATGGAGAGATCTAGAGAGATCCCTAGAGAGATACAATGGGTTAATAGATGGAGAGATCCTAGAGAGATCCTAGAGAGACATACAACAGGATAATGGATGGAGAGATCCTAGAGAGATCCTATGGGTGGAGAGATCCTAGAGAGAGACAATGGGTTAATAGATGGAGAGATCCTAGAGAGATCCTAGAGATCCTAGAGAGAGACAACAGTTAATAGATGGAAATCTAGAGAGATCCTAGAGATCCTAGAGAGAGACAACAGGTTAATAGATGGAGAGATCCTAGAGAGATCTAGAGAGAGACAACAGGTTAATAGATGGAGAGATCCTAGAGATCCTAGATGGAGACAACAGGTTAATAGATGGAAGATCCTAGAGATCCTAGAGAGACAACAGAGTTAATAGATGGAGAGATCCTAGAGATCCCTATCTAGAGATCTGAAGAGACAACTAGATGGAGAGATCCTAAGAGATCTAGAGATCCTAGAGAGAGACAACAGGTTAATAGATGGAGAGATCCTAGAGAGATCCTAGAGAGAGACAACAGGAGATTAATCTAGAGATCCTGGAGAGATCCTAGAGAGAGACAACAGGTTAATAGATGGAGAGAGAGATCCTAGAGAGACATACAACAGGTTAATGGGTGAAGAGATCCTAGAGAGAGACAACAGGTTAATAGATGGAGAGATCCTAGAGAGATCCTAGAGAGACATACAACAGGTTAATGGGTGAAGAGATCCCAGAGAGAGACAACAGGTTAATAGATGGAGAGATCCTAGAGAGATCCTAGAGAGACATACAACAGGTTAATGGGTGGAGAGATCCTAGAGAGATACAACAGGTTAATGGGTGGAGAGATCCTAGAGAGATCCTAGAGAGAGACAATAGGTTAATGGGTGGAGAGATCCTAGAGAGATACAACAGGTTCATGGATGGAGAGATCCTAGAGAGAGACAACAGGTTAGTGGGTAGAGAGATCCTAGAGAGACAACAGGTTAGTGGGTGGAGAGATCCTAGAGAGAGACAACAGGTTAGTGGGTGGAGAGATCCTAGAGAGATCCTAGAGAGACATACAATGGGTTAATGGATGGAGAGATCCTAGAGAGAAACAACAGGTTAGTGGGTGGAGAGATCCTGAGAGATCCTAGAGAGACATAGAATGGGTTAATGGATGGAGATCCTAGAGCAAGTCAACAGGTTAATAGATGGAGAGATCCTAGAGCAAGACAACAGGTTAATAGATGGAGAGATCCTAGAGAGAGACAAACAGGTTAGTAGATGGGAGAGATCCTAAGAGAGATCATAGAGATCCTAGAGACACAACAGGTTAATAGATGGAGAGATCCTAGAGAGAGACAACAGGTTAATAGATGGAGAGATCCTAGAGAGATCCTAGAGAGAGACAACAGGTTAATAGATGGAGAGATCCTAGAGAGATCCTAGAGACATGTACAACAGGTTAATAGATGGAGAGATCCTAGAGACATCCCAGAGAGAGACAACAGGTTAATAGATGGAGAGATCCTAGAGAGATCCTTGAGATAGACAACAGGTTAATAGATGGAGAGATCCTAGAGAGAGATAACAGGTTAATAGATGGATAGATCCTAGAGAGATCCTAGAGAGAGACAAATAGGTTAATAGATGGAGAGATCCAGAGAGATCCTAGAGAGACACAACAGGTTAATGGGTGAAGAGATCCTAGAGAGATACAACAGGTTAATGGGTGAGAGATCCTAGAGAGATGTACAACAGGCTAATGGGTGGAGAGATCCTGGGAGAGACATACAACAGGCAATAATGGATGGAGAGATCCTAGAGAGAGAGATACAACAGGATAATGGGTGGAGTAGATCCTAGAGATAACAGGTTCATGGGTGGAGAGATCCTAGAGAGATACAATGGGTTAATGGATGGAGAGATCCTAGAGAGATACAACAGGTTCATGGGTGGAGAGATCCTAGAGAGATACAATGGGTTAATGGATGGAGAGATCCTAGAGAGATCCTAGAGAGACATACAATCAGATAATGGATGGAAAGATCCTACAGAGACAATGACGAGCCAATCAGTTGTGTTGTGACAAGGTAGGGTGCAGACACAGAAGACAGCCCTATTTGGTAAAAGACCAAGTCCATATGATGGCAAGAACAGCTCAAATAAGCAAAGAGAAACTACGGTCCATCATTTTTTTTAAGACATGAAGGTCAATCAATCAGGAAAATTAAGAACTTGAAAGTTGTTTGCGCAGTCGCAAAAAGCGATGATGAAACTGGCTCTCAGAGAATCACTTATGGAAAGGAAGAATCCCAGAGTTACCTCTACAGAGGGACAAGTTCATTAGAGCTACC
>NW_024609661.1:0-5000 GCF_018296145.1 Oncorhynchus tshawytscha
GTTACCTCTCTATAACACTCTGTACCGCTCTATAAACACTCTGCTGACCTCTCTATAACACTCTTTACCTCTCTTAACACCTGTTACCTCTCTAAACACTCTGTTACCTCTCTCTGTTACCTCTCTATAAACTCTCGTTACCTCTCTATAAACTCTGTACCTCTCGATAAAACTCTGTTTACCTCCTCGTACCTCTCTAAACACTTCTGTTACCTCTATGTACCTCTCTATAAACACGCTTGTACCTCTCTATTACACTCTGTTATCTTCTTATAACATTTCTGTTACCTCTATTACACTCCGTGACCTCTCTATAACACTCTGTTACCTCTCTATAACACTCTTTACCTCTCTATAACACTCTGTTACCTCGTAATATAAAACTCTGTACCTCTCTATAACACTCTGTTACCTCTTTATAACACTCTGTTACCCTCTAAAACACTCTGGATACCTCTCTGTAAACACTCTGTTACCTCTCTGTACCGCTCTATAAGACCTCTGTTACCTCTCTATAACACCCTTTACCTCTCTATAACACTCCCCTGTACTCTCGTATAAACACTATGTTACACTCTATAACACCGTTACCTCTCTATAACACTCGTTAACTCTCTATAACAATCTGTTACCTCTATAACACTCTGTTACACTCTCTATAACACTCTGTTACCTCTCCTATAACACTCTGTTTACCTCTCTATAACACTCTGTTACACTCTCTATAACACTCTGTTACCTCTCTATAACACTCTGTTACCTCTCTATAACACTCTGTTACCTCTCTATAACAATATGTTATCTCTCCTTAACACTCTGTTCTCCTCTATAACACTCTGTTACCTCTCTACTGTACTCTGTTACCTCTCTGTTACCTCTCTATAACACTCTGTTACCTCTCTATAACACTCTGTTACCTCACTGTTACCTCTCTATAACCCTCTGTTACCTCCCTATTTACCTCTCTATAACACTCTGTTACCCCTCTCTATAACACTCTGTTACCTCTCTATAACACTCTGTTGCCTCTCTATAACACTCTGTTACCTCTCTGTTACCTCTCTATAACCTCTGTTACTTGCCTCTCTGTTACCTCTCTATAACACTCTGTTACCTCTCTGTAACCGCTCTGTTACCTCTCTGTAAACATCTCGTTGCCTCCTCTATGACATCTGTTTGCCTCACTGTTGCCTCTCTATAACATCCCTGTTTGCCTCTCTATAACTGTAATATCTGTTGCCTCTATTACACTTGCCTCTCTATAATCTCTGTTGCTATCTCTATAACACTTCTGTTATAATCTCTGTTGCCTCTCTATAACACCCCTGTTACCTCTCTATAACACTCTGTTGCCTCTCTATAACACTCTGTTACCTCTCTGTTTACCTCTCTATAACACTCTGTTGCCTCTCTATAACACTCTTTGCCCTCTATTACACTTGTTACCTCTCTATAACACTCTGTACCTCTCTATAACATCTGTTACCTCTCTATAACACTCTGTTACCTCTCTATAACACTCTGTTACCTCTATAACACTTGTTACCTCTCTATAACACTCTGTTACCTCTCTGTAACATTCTGTTACCTCTCTAACACCCTGTTACCTCTATAACGTTATGTTAACACTCTGTTACAATCTCTATAACACTCTGTTACCTCTCTGTTACTCTCTATAACACTGTGTGCTGTTACCTCTCTGTTACCTCTCTATAACACTCTGTTACCTCTCTATAACACTCTGTTACCTTCTCTGTTGCCTCTCTATAACACTCATGCCTCTCTTACCTCTCTATAACACTCTGTTACCTCTCTATAAACAACTCTGTTGCCTCTCTGTTACCTCTGTTCTATAACACTCTGTTACCTCTCTGTAACCTCTGTTACCTCTGTAAACACATTTGCCTCTGTTACTCTATGGACTCTGTTACCTCTCTATAACACTCTGTTACCTCTCTATAACACTCTGTTATCTCTCTGTTACCTGTTCTCTATAACACTCTGTTACCTCTCTGTTACCTCTCTCTATAACACTCTGTTACCTCTCTATAACACTCTGTTACCTCTCTATAACACTCTGTTGCCTCCTCTATAACATCTGTTGCCTCTCTATACCCTCTGTTACCTCTATAACACCTCTCTATAACTCTCCATGGCACTCATTTGCCTCTGTAACACTTGTTACCTCTCTATAACACTCTGTTACCTCTCTGTAACTCTGTTAATTCCCTCTGTTATCTGTTGCCTCTCTATAACACTCTGTTACCTCTCTATAACACTCTGTTACCTCTCTCTATAACACTCTGTTACCTCTCTGTTACCTCTCTATAACACTCTGTTACCTCTCTATAAACACTCTGTTACCTCACTCTGTTACTCTCTATAACACTCTGTTGCCTCTCTATAACCTCCTCTATAACACTCTGTTACCTCTCTCTCTGTTACCTCTCTATAACACTCTGTTGCCTCTCTATACACTATTTACCTCTCTATAACACTCTGTTGCCTCTCTATAACCTCTGTTACCTCTCTATAACACTCTGTTACCTCTCTATAACACTCTGTTACCTCTCTATAACACTCTGTTACCTCTCTATAACACTCTGTTACCTCTCTATAACACTCTGTTACCTCTCTATAACACTCTGTTACCTCTCTATAACACTCTGTTACCTCTCTATAACACCTGTTACCTGTTCTCTATAACACTCTGTTACCTCTCTATTACAATCTGTTACCTCTCTGTTACCTCTCTATAACACTCTGTTACCTCTATAACATCTGTTATCTCTCTATAACACTCTGTTACCTCTCTATACCACTCTGTTACCTCTCTCTAACACTCTGTTACCTCTCTATAACACTCTGTTACCTCTCTATAACACTCTGTTACCTCTCTATATTACACTCTGTTACCTCACTGTTACCTCTATAACCCTCTGTTACCCTCCCTGTTACCTCTCTATAACACCTCTGTTACCTCTCTATAACACTCTGTTCCCTCTCTATAACACTCTGTTACCTCTCTATAACACTCTGTTACTCTCTGTTACTCTCTCTATAACACTCTGTTACCTCTCTATAACACTCTGTTACCTCTCTATAACACTCTGTTACCTCTCTATAACACTCTGTTACCTCTCTATAACACTCTGTTACCTCTCTATTACATCTGTTCCCTCTATAACACTCTGTTACCTCTCTATAACACTCTGTTACCTCTCTATAACACTCTGTTACCTCTCTATAACATCACCTCTCTGTAACACCCCTTTCTGTTACTCACTCTATGCCACTCTGTTACCTCTCTATAACACTCTGTTACCTCTCTATTACACTCTGTTACCTCTCTATAACAATCTGTTCCCTCTCTATAACACCTGTTACCTCTATAACACTCTCTGTTACTCTATAACACTCTGTTACCTCTCTGTTACCTCTCTATAACACTGCTACCTCTCTATAACACTCTGTTACCTCTCTATAACACTCTGTTACCCTCTGTTACCTCTATAACACTCTGTTACCTCTCTATAACACCCTGTTACCTTACACTCTGTTACCTCTCTATAACAATCTGTTACCTCTCATAACACCCTGTTACTCTATAACACTCTGTTACCTCTATAACACTCTGTTACCTCTATAACACTCTGTTACCTTTCTATAACATTCTGTTACCTCTCTCTATAACACTCTGTTACCTCTATAACACTCTCTGTTAACACTCTGTTACCTCTCTATAAACACTCTGTTACCTCTCTGTTACCTCTCTATAACACTCTGTTACCTGTTCTCTATAACACTCTGTTACTCTCTCTATTACACTCTGTTACTCTCTATTAACACTCTGTTACCTCTCTATAACACTCTGTTACCTCTATAACACTCTGTTACCTCTCTATAACACTCTGTTACCTCTCTATAACACTCTGTTACCTCTCTATAACACTCTGTTACCTCTCTGTTACCTCTCTATAACACTCTGTTACTTCTCTGTAACACTCTGTTACCTCTCTCTATAACACTCTGTTACTCTCTATAACACTCTGTTACCTCTCTATAACACCTCTCTGTAACACTCTGTTTCTATTACACTCTGTTACCTCTCTATAACACTCTGTTACCTCTCTATAACACTCTGTTACCTCTCTATAACACTTGTTATTACACTCTGTTACCTCTCTATAACACTCTGTTACCTCTCTATAACACTCTGTTACCTCTCTATAAACACTTCTCTGTTACCTCTATAACACCCTGTTACCTCTGTAACACTCTGTTACT
The DNA here is from genome assembly GCF_018296145.1 of Oncorhynchus tshawytscha. Taxonomy (NCBI): domain Eukaryota; kingdom Metazoa; phylum Chordata; class Actinopteri; order Salmoniformes; family Salmonidae; genus Oncorhynchus; species Oncorhynchus tshawytscha. The sequence continues at coordinate 4,288 of NW_024609661.1, forward strand.
CTCTAACATTACTATAACACTCTGTTACTCTATAACACTCTGTTACCTCTATAACACTCTGTTACCTCTATAACACTCTGTTACTCTATAACACTCTGTTACCTCTCTCTATAACACTCTGTTACCTCTCTATTACACTCTGTTACCTCTCTATAACACTCTGTTACCTCTCTATAACACTCTGTTACCCTCTCTGTAACACTTCTGTTACCTCTCTATTACACTCTGTTACCTAACACTCTGTTACCTCTCTATAACACTCTGTTACCTCTGTAACACCTCTGTTACCCTCTATAACCTCTGTTACCTCTCTATAACACTCTGTTACCCCTGTTACCTCTCTGTAAATTACACTCTGTTACCTCTCTATAACACCCTGTTACCTCTCTATAACACTCTGTTACCTCTCTATAACACTCTGTTACCCCTGTTACCTCTCTATAACTACTATAACACTCTGTTACCTCTCTATAACACTCTGTTACCTCTCTATTACTCTGTTCTCTATAACACTCTGTTACCTCTCTATAACACTCTGTTACCTCTCTATAACACTCTACCTCTCTGTAACACTCTGTTACTCTCTGTAACACTCTGTTACCTCTCTGTTAACCTCTCTATAACACTCTGTTACCTCTCTATAACACCTCTGTTACCTCTCTATAACACTCTGTTGCCTCTCTCTATACACTCTGTTACCTCTCTATAACACT